>NC_142813.1:43894032-44194032 GCF_049724085.1 Artemia sp. Qi Xiang Cuo | reverse complement strand
ACTGGGTTTTACTTACCTTTTTTCGTGTTGTAATTATTTGTTCATTGTTTTTTTGTTTCAGGTCAGATTGATAGTCTTTTAGTACAAAAGAGACAATAAAGATTCTCCATAGTAGATAGATTAGACAACCCCTACAGCTCAGGAAATCGTTTACAAAAGAAATAAAAAAGATAAAGGAAAGTTTTTTTTATTATAGGGTGGCGCATAAGTCTCTTTAAAATGCAATATTTTGTTTTAAGAAAATACCTGGTATTTTGAGATTAATTTAAATTGATTTTGCTATTTTTTTACGAATCGGACAAAAATTCCAGGTATGGGGGGGGGGGGGTCAAAACTGGTACCCCTCCCCTTAATACAGCCTTGTGTGTCACATAGTATGACTTTTTATTATTCTAATTCCAAAGAGGTTTCCAGAATAATGTAGAAACGGTTTGAAAATGCGAAAAAATGGAAATCCGAAAAAATAGCTGCATTTTTTTTTTGGGGGGGGGGGGGGCATTTGGAGCACATTCAGAAAGAGGAGAGAGGTTTCTGTAGAGGTACGTAAGAAGAAAAAATATCTGCATAGTATGAGGTACATGCAGTCCACTGCGGTAAAATTTGTTATGAATTTAAACACTCCATGTTACTCTTACTTTAGTTAAAATAAATAATTTGATTAGCCTCTTTTAATAACATTGTCATTTTATAATAATATTAGATTTTATAATAAAAATTAAATTAATTTAATAATAAAATTATATGAAATATTAATTTATAAAGGGAAACTTAAAACAAAAGCTTATTGTTTCTTTCTTCTAAATTTTATCCTTATTTGTTTTGTTTTTTTTGGAATGGAAATAAGTTTATTGATCAGTGCGGTTTTGTGAATTAAGGCCTTGAATTGAAAATTGAGAAAGGGCCAGTATCGCTTCAAAATTACATAAAAACAACAGTTAATAGTTATGAACGTATTGCTACAATTGAATACTACTACTACTCACAACTCACTGCAGCACTAAGCCCCCTAATGCCAACACAGCTACGCACGCTCCTTTTCCATCCCAATGAATTCAAAGCCTCCCACTATACACACATGCTGGAAGTTCCCATTTCCCTTAAATCTTTTCTTACGACATTCTCCCCTTTCGGGGGCTACCTACTTTTCCTTTGGTCCTATCTTTTGGCCGACAAGGGCAATACCTAATGAATATTTTTGTCTATGTCTATAAAATCTAGCTCATAAACGTTTGGCCGACAAGGGCAATACCTAATAAATATTTTATGTCTGTGAACTCTAGCTCATAAATAACGACGAAGAGCAATAGGGTAGAGCAATAGGGATTTTTTTCGTAAGACAGTGGAACTCTAACGAATGTTTCGACCCTATATCCAATGGCCGTCTTCAGCAAAACACGAATGAATATATGAAAAACTTTCGTTATAATACGACCTTTAAAACTAAAAATGTTTTTTAAAATGGTCCCAGTATCCTCATTTAAACGAAGTTCAACCTGAACTAACGGTCCCAGTATCCTCGTTTCAACGAAGTTCAACCTGGACTAACGATCCCAGTATCCTCATTTCAACGAAGTTCAACCTGGACTAACGGTCCCAGTATCCTCATTTCAACGAAGTTCAACCTGGACTAACGGTCCCAGTATCCTCATTTCAACGAAGTTCAACCTGGACTGATAGATAAAATAAGATGAAACGGGGTAGTTCCTTCAAGTAAAATTAACTAAAAAAAAAAACTTTCCATAAAAATAAGTTTTTCAAAGAAAAATAAAGAACTCTCTTAAACCAAAAATGAGCAAAAACAGAATCAGATAATCTAACACGTGTAAACTACCCCAAAACTGCACAAATAGAAAAATGAACCTAAGAACAAAAAAGATCGACAACAAATTATCGATTTAAACTCAGCATGGGAAAATCCTAACATGAATAGGGCTCAAAACCCCTATGCCTTCCCAAGGCCAGAACATAATTTGCACTTTACTGAAAAAATGCAAATGTTTTTGATTACTAAAATGTTAAATTTTGAAAAATATGTATTTAAAATTTTGTTTACTAAATATCAGTATATGTATATTAAACTGACAATACACATTCATTTGTATTTTCTTTCAGTAAAGTGCAAATTATGTTCTGGCCTTGGGAAAGCAATGGTAATGGCGTTTGATTAATTCTGTGTGAATTTGTAGGATTTATCATAATTGATCCTTGTGTAACTTGGTGTAAAATTCGAAGTTGGAGTAAAAAGACGTATTATTTTCCGATGAACAGTGTCTGTATTGATGGTGTCAAGTCAAAAGACCCTAGGTTGCACCACCTAAATTATCACAAGGAACATGAAAACTGAAGATTTTAAATATCCAGGTTTCTGAGCTTTTTTGACCGAAAATTTTCAAGGTTTCCAGCTATCATCAGTGACCGATTGTATTTTGTTTTTAGTTTTCAATTTTGTTTACATATATTTTTTATGTTTAAATTTTTGTTTTAGTAAATTATTTTTTCAGGTACACTAGATAAATGAGTGTCCGCCCTCAATGAGGAGCCTTGATGACAATTCCCCCTCTCCTTCCAGAAAAACAGACAATATAAACAAACTTAACTTTGAGACCTAGACCCTTCTGTATTTGTCTCTTCTGTCCTCACATCTATTTTAAAACCAAACCATATTGGCTTTAATGAAGATATTGCTTCGTCACAGATTTTGACACGGTTAAAGAGCTTTTATTTATTACCATGATACTTATTCATTGGGGAATTGCACCCCCCCCCATTCAACAATATACCTATTCAATTGAAAAAAAAGAATCATTATGAAGAAGCAAAGACTAAATAGGGTGAACTCGGGTAATTCTGGCCCCTTATCGAGTTTTTTTTCAGCTTAATTTGGTCCCAAAATGGCTTTAGAGTTGCTGCTGCACCAAAGTAACACATCTCAGGGAGGTTGAACTTACCTCAAGCCTGGGGTAAATCTGACACCCCCTAGGTAAATCCTATGTATACAGAGATAAAAAATTATATCACCCAAGACATGATAGAGCATCCCTCTATGTACGAAAATAAATATACAAAACTCTTGTTAATAGTTTCGTGAATTATTGTTAAATGACTGTGAATTCATGTAGAATTTCAGATATCAGGAGGGATATGGGACCAAAGGCCCCTGGGACCGAAATTCCCACCTTGTTCACATTCCTGACACGCCTTGTTTGATTATAGACCTGTTATATTTATCGTAAAATTTACCAGTCGTTTACTTTTGAATTTTTGATATGATAAGAATTTTATATGCTAATAACAGTAAAGCTTAGAGATTAAAGCAAACCCATCATTGGGATTGAGAACTGTTAACATTATGAATAGTTAACAAATACACTGATATCTAGGCTAGAATTGCAAGACTAGACACTTGTATACACTTGGTAAATCCGACATGTCGGAGTTACTCCAAATTGTGACTTTTTTGGGGTAAGTCTGACACCCCTTATATCTCCTCACTTGTTTGAGAATAAAGTACTAATAGATAACCATAAATACTTAAACTATCCTTGTAACTCATCAGCAGTTTAAAATCATTCTATTATCTTTCTGTTTTTCTGCATTATCCCAAAGAAATTGCTACCTACCTCGTATTAAAATTATTCTATTATCTCTCTATTTTTCTGTATTATCACACAGAAATTGCCACCTACCTTGTATTAAATTCATTCTATTATCTCTCTATTTTTCTGTATTATCACACAGGAATTGCCACCTCGTATTAAATTCATTCTATTATCTCTCTATTTTTCTGTATTATCACACAGAAATTGCTACCTACCTCGTCTTAAAATCATTCTATTATCTCTATTTTTTCTGTATTATCACACAGAAATTGCCACCTACCTCGTATTAAAATCATTCTATTATCTCTTTTTTTTCTGTATTATCACATAGAAATTGCTACCTACCTAGTCTTAAAAAAATTCTATTATCTCTTTTTTTTCTGTATTATCACACAGGAATTGCTACCTACATCGTATTAAAATCATTCTATTAAATCTTTTTTTTCTGTATTATCACATATAAATTTCTAACTACCTAGTCTTAAAATCATTCTATTATCTCTCTATTTTTCTGTATTATCACACAGAAATTGCAACCTACCTCGTCTTAAAATAAGTCTAGTATCTCTTATTTTTCTGTATTATCACATAGAAATTGATACCTACCTAGTCTTAAAATCATTCTATATTCTATTTTTTTTATGAATTATCACATAGAAAGTTACAACTAACTCGTCTTAAAATAATTCTATTATCTCTCTTTTTTTCTGTATTATCACGCAGAAATTGCTACCTACCTCGTATTAAAATCATTCTATTATCTCTATATTTTTCTGTATTATCACAAAAAAATTGCTACCTACCTCGTATTAAAATCATTCTATTATCTCTTTATTTTTCTGTATTATCACATAGAAATTGCTACCTACCTCGTATTAAAATCATTCTATTATCTCTCTATTTTTCTGTATTATCACACAGAAATTGCTACCTACCTTGTGGCTAGCAATAATGTCCTTCAAATTTCAGAAATCATTCACTACAAAAGGAATTGAAAATGGTGGAAATACTGAATACTATTGTCAAGTCTCAAACCAAAGGAAGAAGATGAAGTACGCAACCACCGGTATCTGTTATCAGTGGGCCAGATAAGACGGGGTGTTTGAGTTACCCATGTGTCGGACTTATCCGAGTCCACCTTGAAAACGAAAAGATTGCACGTTCTGAAATTAAGGTTCATTTGACAAAAATCTCATTTGATGAAATAAATCTCATAATATCATTTGATGAAATAAAGATGAAACACAACTTGTTTAGGCAAGAAATGTTATATGCGTGCTTTGCATTACCACATCAGATCTGACAATCCTGGTTTTAATACTCATCGAACAAAAATTCTTCAGGCGGGGCAAAGATTTAGAAAAAAAAGGAAAATTGACATTTTTTTTCAATACTACACAAATTTGGCTATTTTTTGGCCAGTCTTCTGAGGGGAAAACACCGAGTCTGCTCTTCTCTCTCTCTATGGTGCCTACTGACTATAAAATTAGAAGAAATAATTGGCAATTAATAACCATTCAATGTAGAATACTTCGTTTCAGAGATTAATTTGTTCCTTTTGTTTTTACCTTTTGTTTTTAAATAATGTTTAGTGTTTACTATGTTTTGTGTTTAATATTGCTGTAAAAGGTAATGCAAATTAGTTGTGGCGTTAGCCGTAACCACAATAGCTATTTTTTGAATGAATCTCTTTCAGATCAAAAACGTTCGAGAGGATGTCAATTACTACCTGGAGGAGTGTCAGAATCCTGGTTTTGAAGAGAATCAATTCCTTTATGATGACATTGACATGTCAGATGACTTAGTGCCGAGTGAAGTAAGCGGGATTGGTGATGGTGATTTAGGTGAAACACCGATCTCAACACCATCTGGTAGCTCTCCAGCGCCGTCACCCGCCATCAACAATAATCATTCCAGTGATAGTTCCACGACGGATGAGAAACGGAAAGCCAAGCCCGGAGATGAGTCTCATAAGGTTTGTTTTATACCTTATACAAGGACGCAAGAGAGAGTGAAGTGAGGTGCGTTTAAAAGTCTTTGGGTTTTCTAAAGAACTCGAAAGATCTAACCCAGATCGGGTTTCAAGTAGTATCAAAGGTTCTAGAGATAGTCCCGTCAACCGGTCCAATCCACATCTGTCAAGACAAGTTATCGGCTGAGTTCTCCCAAACTTTACAACACAGGTTTGATCCGGGGTCCCGAGTCTCATATGGTATGTTTTATAGCATATATTAGGACACAAAAAAAAGTGAGGTGTGTTTTATTAGGGAGCCACCTTCTGCCTCCCTCAAGAATGGAAAATTAGAAGTGATCTTGATGCACAAATTCTTCCAGTGATCTTCCAGTCTATGCTGAGGAGGAAGTAGGGACACAGATTATAGGGATAGTCACCCGTTCCACCCCATAGCTAGCATCAAGTCAAAATTACTGCCTGCTCTTTTATAATTTCAGACATGGGATTAACCCTTGAGAAATATAGTGGAATCTATTAATGGAAAGGGGAGGGGATTTAATTTTTTTAATCAAGGTTAAAATCTATAATTATATTATTTTTTTTATTTCTTTCAAATGAAAATAACAAACAAAGATTTTTCGATGAAAATATCCAATAAAGTTATTTTCTAAAATATAAGGGGGAATGCCCTCCCCCCTCCTCCCACTTGTGTCTGCGATTGACGCTTGTGGAAGACGAAATCCAAACCCAGAGATAAGTTCTACTAGGTTTACCATCTAGATGTCTAAAGACCAATAGATCAGTTCATCAAGTAAAAATTTGTTAATGACCGGGCTTTTTTAAATTTTTAAATGGATTTGACCCGTGAGCAACAGAAACCCAATCCCAGTGTTGTTTTTTCCCTTGATGTTTACGCTCTAGGAGTCCCTTTAGGGACCCTAATATAATATTTTACCAAGTGAAAGTTTGATGATGAACACAACGAAATGAAAAGGTTTGCAAGAAAATTAGATAAAGAAAAATAGGAATTAAGAAAATCGAATTAAGCGAAAAATTAAAAGAAAATAAAAGAAAATTCTTTTCAATTGATGAAGGAAAATTAAAATGCTTGTATAACTTACAAAATAATTGTTAATTCCGTAATTGACAAAATGCCAAAAAATAAAGTCTTAGAAATGTTAAAATCACAGTTTATAGAATTAGCAGTATGACCATTCCCTATCTCACCCATTATAAAAACCCGGACCGAGGTGCGAGTGCTTCAGAGAACGTGTTTGCAGATATAAACATAAGCGGCATCAGATCTTTTCACGGGTAGACAAGTCAGATATCTCTTGGACGCGAAACTTGGCTTCAACGTTGGAACACTAATTTTGAAGAAACTAATTTTAAATTAATTTATTCCAATACATACATGAAAATCGGTAATTAGTAGTGCAATGTTATTATTAGATGTTTTTAGCAATTAAAAATAAATTTCGAAGTCTCAAGTTGGTTTCAAAGGCATTTTGAGAAAGTTTCTGCCAAAATACGTGTTCCAGGGTAATTGGACCGCTGATGGCAGATCAAATGAGAGGAGCTGTTTGTACGCGCCGATATAAATGTATATATATATATATATATATATATATATATATATATATATATATATATATATATATATATATATATATATATATATATATATATATATATATATATATATATATATATAATATATATATATATATATATATATATATATATATATATATATATATATATATATATAATATATATAGTTTCTGCCAAAATACGTCTTCCAGGGTAATTGGACCGCTGATGGCAGATCAAATGAGAGGAGCTGTTTGTACGCGCCGTATATATATATATATATATATATATATATATATATATATATATATATATACACTACGAAAACTTTACGAAAAAGAAAGTTTTTTTAAAGAAAAGTAAAGGCCATATTAAACTTAAGATCAGTAGAAATAAAATTTTCTGAAAGTTCCCTAAGAATTTTACGAAAAACACTTCTTAACAGACGTTTGGTATTTTCTTGGATAGGGCTATTATTGCAACTTTTACCACAGCAACCAATAATTAGAGCCCGAGTCCTAAAATTGGTCTCAATCAGGAACCCTTATCGCTATCTAAATTCACAAAGTGCAAAGATTTTCAAACAGAGGTGTTTATTGTTTAAAGTTCAGGAAAGGTCTGCCCATTTCATACGAAAACAGTCTTATCTAGAAAATAAATATCGTAGAAAATAAACATCACGACGTGAAAAAAAAATGATAAACCATCCAGTGGCGGATCCAGAGGTGGAAGGGGGGCGAGGGGTGCCCCCCCTCTAGTAGTCTAAAGTAGCGTAATTTACCTAATTAACGCAATTTTGCATTAATTAAACTTGCTCCTCACGTAAGTTTGTCGGATCAACCTATTTTGCGCCCCCCCCTTAAAAAATCCTGGATCCGTCCCTGAAACCATCACACCTACTCCACCAGTTATTAGAAGAAGAAAACATTCCTTATTTTCACAAATTTTATCAATCCCCCCCCCCTTTTTTTATAAAATCCTACATATGCCGATCAGTTGAGTCCACTGTATGTAAATAATAGATTAAGTCATAATTTGTATATAAATTAAGTCATACCCGTGAGATGGAACACTTACAAACCACTTGGCCGGCTCACCAAGTTTTTTTCTGCTTTCGCAATTACGAATAATGCACTTTGTAACCATTTCTCATTGATTGACGAAAACACACTAACCCGCTAATGCAGAAATAAGTGGGAGGAGCGTTTTGTTCGCACCGAGAATGAAGACTAGAAATGATCTGCGATAAACTTACTGGATAATTCTATAAACAAATTCAAATTTTTCAAATTCAAATTAATTTATTTAACATAAAAAAATACAAACAAATTTACAGCGGCCATCTACAAAAACCCGAAGGTTTGTTTACGATGGCTGCAAATCCATTATTATAAAGCTCTACATCCACATAAAAACTATCTCTTTACGGGGAAAAATCAGCACTTGAACTAAATCAACATAAATAAAATCTCCTACTCTAAAAGGATTACACTCTACAAATCGCAAGTGATAAATATCAAATATCCACCTTAAAACATACACTAAAAAAAAAAAAAAAAAAAAGAAAGAAAAAAAAAAGAAAAAAAAAAAATAGATAAATCTAAAAAAATCAACTATGACAAAAAAAATAAGAATCAGCTAGGCTATAGAGCCGACTCCGTGCGCTTTGGCTGGGTAATTTCGCGAAAATGCGACCATTATCTGTCCAAACAATTTTCATACCAAACATTAATCAAATTCAAAAATCTAATCATTCAAATTATAACCCAAAAGGTAACGCTTCAATCTACTCTTGAGCTGGCTTACATTATCAACTTGTCTAATAGCATCCGGGAGGGAATTGCACACCCCCGGTCCCGCAAAACGAGGCAGAAACGCTACAAGTTGAGTATTCCGGAGCTCCGATGCAAGGTCATTCGCATTTCTAGTCTCATAACAGTGATAAGATTAGTTAGCTTTAAAAAATTTCCCAAAATACCTCCGGTGAACACTTATTCAAACATTGATAAATAAAAATTGCTAAATGTTAATCCCGTAACTGATAAATATTTAAAATTTTCAAACTTGTAAAGCAATTCAACGTGCTATTTTCAAACTGAATGTAATTACCTAAAATACGAACTATTTTATTATGTAAAATTTGGACCTTTCTAAAACTTGAAATAAAACTACTAGTCCATAGCATGCAACCATATGATAAATAAGGGCTAACAATAGAATGATAAAGTAAAAGTAAAACATTTGACGGTAGTTGATTTTTCAGTCTTCGTATCACACCCAACCCTCTTGAAATCTTAACTGCCACAAGATCACAATGTGATTTCCAACTTAAATTAAAATCAAGACTAAAGCCCAAATATTTAACACTATTTACATGCTTTAAAAATTCACCGTTAAAAATAATTTTATTATCTAAAACACATGAAACTCCATTTCTACAAAATGTCACGAAATTTGTTTCTGAAATATTCACTACCAAATAACTAGAATTAGTAAAACTTATCAATTCAGCGAGGGCCTTATTTATCTTCCCAATTAACTGATTCAGACAAGTAGCTGTAATCGTAAACACCATGTCATCAGCAAAAGACGTTATAAGTGCATCTGATATAGAAGAATCCATGGTATCAACGTAAATTAGATAAAGAAGTGGGCCAAGCACTGAACCCTGAGGCGCACCAGAATTAACGATAAAAGTTTTTGAAATAGAATTTTTAATAGAGACTCGAATAATACGCTGGTTAAGATAAGATTCAAACCATTTCAGAAAAACCCCTTGGATCCCTAAACGGCTTAGCCTATTTAATAAAATTTTATGAACCACCGTGTCAAAAGCCTTTCCAAAGTCTATAAATACTGAAAGTACCAGTACACTTTTTTCGAGAGCAACATTGATGAAATCTGTTAGGTGCTGGACTGCATGTACTACAGAGTGGTTTTTCCTGAATCCAAACTGGGTATCACTAAGAAAACCGTAAGTAGTCAGATGGTTATAAAGTCGTCGATGCATCACTTTTTCATACAGCTTAGCAAATAGGGGCAATATTGAAATCGGCCTCCAATTAGACGGATCAGTTTTTGAACCCCTTTGTGAAGCGGAATAACTTTAGCCTCTTTCAGACGAGTAGGAAATTCACCTTTCTTCAAAGAAAGGTTAATCAAATAAACAATACAAGGCAACAAATATACCATAACATGCTTGAACGCTTTCAGATTAATTCCCTCATTTTCTGGAGAACTTGATTTTACCAATCCTATTATCTGTTTTAATTCTTCAACGTTCGTTTCATCTGCAGACATTTCCAATCCAACTCCCCTTTCATCACTAAACGTCTCATTAATTTCATTATTTTCATCGTATGGATTCTCGCTTATTGATTCACCAATCTTAGAAAAATATTCACCAAAGAAATTAGCCACCTCTTCATTTCCATCAACAAATTTACCATCAAAGATCAGACTAGGAGGAATCTCGGTCTCTTTCTTCTTATTTACAATTTCATTTATAATATTCCAAGTCGTGTTCGTATTGCCGTTGTTTTACTTAAATTTATCTCCAAAATATTCGCGGATGCATGACCGCCGTAGCCGATTTAATTTATTACGGATTTGTCTAAATTCAGTTAGATCTTGACTATGGTTACTATTTAAGTAACTCAAATACAATGCATTTCTCCTTCTAATTAAGTCAAGTAGCTCCATAGTTACCCAAGGTTTCCGGGGTTCCTTTTTCCTCACCTTTATGCTCTTTACTGGGCAAGTTCTCTCAAATATTGGCTGCAATATATCCATGAACTTTTCGAATGCCGCAGAAGCATTTTCAGATTCTTGATAAACTGTTTTCCATGACGAGATACTTATTTCCTCTCTACACTTCTGTAGGTTCTCTTTTTTTAGTTGCCTCTTTTTAACCTTTGTCTTGTTCAGCTTTATCGCATAATGATCTGAAATCGCAGCTACTATAGGAAAATGATCGGACGCATCACTTAAAATAACGTCAGCATAACGGCCATGTAATACCCGGGATCGCATGAAAATACTGTTAATAAGTGTAGCTGACTGTCCTGTAACACGAGTCGGAATCCTAACTAATGGATAAAAATCATAACTAGAGAAATGGTTTAAAAAATCCAAATTGATTGTATAAGCTTCAAAGATCAAAATTAAAATCCCCCATGCAAATGCACTCCAGATTACTCAATTCTACTGCATCCATTAAACTACTAAAACCATTTTCAAACTCCTCCCAAACTGTACTCGGCGGCTTATAAACCTCAGTAATCAATATATTTTTTCCACCAACTTCCAGCTCAAGAGTAAGAGATTCTACCTTACCTTCTATCCAAACTGATAGGTCTTCCCTTATTTTAGAAACAAAATGATCCTTAACCAAAAATTCCAAACCTCCACGTCCCATTCTCTCTCTATTTCTTACAATAAGCCTGTATCCTGGGAAATTATATAACGACAGAACATGCTCAGAAGTTAAAAAAGTTTCACAAAGGCCAATTACATCAAATTTACTATTCACATTATCAATTAACTGGAGAATTTCATAATAGGTTGAAGTTACATGGCAATTCCAATGACAGAGGCAAAACGATCTTGCATTCACCTCTAATCCTGAAGAAATCACATCCACATAACAACTATCTCTTTGCGGGGAAAAATCAGCATTTATACTTAAATGCTGTGGTTAAAATCTAGAAGATTTAAGAAGGCCCAAGGGTTAAAATATATTATGTGAAAGTAACATGGGAATCTTTGTTTGGTTTGATCACTAGCATTATTTTCGATAATGAAGAATCTTTTAGCATAGATAGAATTCATTTAATTTCGAATTTAGTTATTTTAACATTATTCCAATTTCATTATTTTCGATTATGAATCTATTAATTTCGATAGTCAATAATATTTTAGAATGTTGCATTATTTCTGGGTGGAGGGGGTCACTTTACTTTTTTGATGCATTTAGCGATCATTGGAGTTGGTGAACTTATCCATGATAGTTTTTTACCACAAAAAGTCTGTTTGTATTTTTAATTGGCCTTTAATATTTTTCTGGGATTATGTGTATTGTCAAGAGACGATGCCAAATGTTTTTAGATAAACTATACTCTGATTCTATTGAATATGTGAGTACAGTAATTTAAAGAATATCAAGTGTCTTTGAATGTCCATATTCACATATCTGATGGATTGTGACTTATTCTTTGTAAGTAGATTTAGTTTCAGCTTTGTCAACAAGTCGGAATTCCGAAATGTTTTGTTTCTTTTCTTTTTACCTTTTTTCATTTTTTCTTTTAATAGATTTTTTTTCTTTTTATAGATTTATTTATTTATTTTTATTTCTAATTCTGCTATTCTTTTTATTTATTTTTTTTTTCTTTTGTGTATCATATTTCTTTTTTCTTCTTATCCTCTTATTCTTTCTTACGTTTGTATTATTTTTTAATACTATAACCAAAATATCATCTCATTTCGAAGATAGAATAACAAATTTTTCAGTAATTTACTGAAATTCCCTAAATTTGGAAAATATTTTGAGCAATTTCAGAATCAATCTACTTTCTATTCTTGAACACATTTTCTCCTCTTATATCAGAACTAAATGAAATAAAATCCACTAGTTGTAACAGCGATTCCCAGCCATTTCAAAAATGGAAAAAAAAAACTGTTCATTTTAGAATATTGTATTGTATCTCGCTGGAGGAGTTGTCTTCGCGCTTTTATTTATTCCGCTATCATTGGACTTATTGAGTTCATCCATTAAAATCTCCACTACAATAGTCACTGTTAATTTTTAATTACTTACTTATTTAACTTACTTAATCCTCATGTCGGGGTGGCGTTGAGACCGGATTCAGCCCTCTCCACGTGGGGTGGTCTGCAGCAAGGGCCTCTGCATTAGACAGCAAAATTCCAGCTTGGTCCAAAAAATTCTCGAAATTATCACTCCACCGGAACTGGGGTCTTCCTCTTGGACGCTTCCAGCCGCTACTGGTTGGTTCAAAGTCGTGAAGAATCCGAGCCGGAGTGTCGGCAGGCACTTGCAAAAGATATCCAAACCAACAAAGTGTCCCCTCGGCAACCAGGTGTGACAAAGGTGACTGGGAAGTCATACTTCGTAGGCGGTCGTTGCTGACAGAGTCTGTCTATCAGATTCTTTCGATTGTCTGAAGCCACTTGATTGAAGAGTGTTGAGATAGCGCTGGACAGCTGCAGCTGCAGGCCGAGTTTCAGCTCCATATACCAGAATCGAATAAACTGACCCTCCAAGGATCTTCATTTTTGTGGTTCGTCAATTTTTAATTGACCTTTAGTATCTCCTTTTGCCTACTGTGTTTAGATAAACAATACTGCAATCTCTTTATATACGTGATGAGCTGAGTTTTAGGTTTGTTAGCACTACTGAAATTTCGAAATATTCCCTTTTTTCTCTCAATATTGTCGTGATAACAGAATTTAAAAGACGTCAAGTATAATTCACGTATCTGGTTGACATATCACAAAATCGCATATTTGATGGATTATGTCGTTTCCTTTATAGATAAGCTGAGTTTTAGGTTTGTTAGCACTACTGAAATTTTGAAATATTCCCTTTTTTCTCTCAATGTTATCACCAAAATTTCATCACTTTTCGAAAAAGGAAAAATAAATTTCCGTAACTTTTGAAAATTGGGAAAAAATATTTGAGTGGTTTCTGATCCGTCTATCTTCCATGCCTGAAAACTACACCCATTCCCTCCTCTGTGTTTCCGAATTTAATTTTGCAAAAGAAAAAAGGGGTGGAAATCCAGTAGTTGCAAAGGTGATTTCAAGCAATTTCAAGATGGGTTCTAGCAATTTCAGATATTCCCATGCTTGGAAGCTATCTAATCTTTGTATTAGAAGTATAATTTACAAAATAAACAAGAATTTATTGCCTGATGATAAGAAGGGAGAGCAGTATATACTGGGACGCTGTATATAGTCGGTCATGCCACCTTTCTGCCATCTAGCATTCTCTAGAAAATCCGTAAGCGTCATATAGCATAGTAAGCTTTTTCAACCATCTAGACTAATTATTTTGGCATGTTACAATATCTGTTTTTGAGTAAACCTGTCTCAAAGTTTCGGAACTACCCCCCGAAAAATTTTTTGCCCTTAGATTTTCTTTGTTTATTCTTTTTTAGTTCAATAAAATTTCGTGCTTCTAGTACCAAACGAAAACTAAATTATCTTGTCATTTTATGTGGCCATCTTGTGGCTAAAATATTCAGGAAAAAAAACGCTCGATTTTTAGATAGATTTCATCTGATATTTAGTGGGACAGGAAAAAATTGTACACACTTTGACATGTCCCAGTATGTACCAGATGAGACCCGTCTGCAAAATCGGACGTAATTTTTTTCTTCTAAATGTAATTTTCTTCAAAGGATTTCAAGTACATCCAGGTTGTCAAAGCAGCATAGATACGATGTCTCAGGAATAGGATAAGGTTTTAAGTTTCAAATTTCATGGAAATTACAGGGGGAATAAAACTAAAGCAAAAGGTACAATACATTTTCAGACTGTCAAAAGGGTGTATATGCAATTTCCCAGGAAAAAGGGAGGGGGTATGTTGGAACTTTCAGAGCACGTTATTGGGGATGTTTACTAAAACAAAAGACACTATTTCCATCCAAGTTTGCCATAAACGTCTAAGACGACATCTCAGGAAGAGAAAAAGTTATTCAGTTGAAATTTCAGGACATGTTGAGGGGATTTATAACTAAATATGGATGTTAAAATGGCCCATTTGCAATATATATGAGATGGGTAAGTGCATTGCGGTGAAACTATCAGGGATATTGCAGTGTATCACAATCAAAATGCACTCTGTATGTAGGTTTTCAAAAGGGCATGTAAACAAAATCTAAGTAGTAGCTGAAAGCAATAAATTGAACCTTTGAGGGCTACTACAGGTACTACTTATGCGATTAGTACCACTGCTATTGTGATTTTTAAACTGTTACTGCTTTTGGCTTTTTAAATTTGGGACTACTTGCATCTGTAAATACTTGTGACTGTGACTCCAACAACTTGCAACTGCAATTGGCAGTGCATGCGACTTTGACTACATCAACTATATTGCTATAGCAAACAACAAGACAATCCCTCAGAACTGGGGCAATGCCAAAGAAGTAGAGATAGACTAGCTGGTTGGCTTTTGAGCTCAAAATGCACAACAGTCTACGCAAGCCTGAAACCGCAAGGTTGAGTTAAGCAACGAGCTTTAACAGGGTCAACTTTGGACGGTTCTTCTCAAACCTGAAGTTAGTTCTAGAAAAGCTTCCTTTGACTTCAAGTGACATATACAGCAGTGAAAAAACTCCCATAAGCACAGTTCACGTTCCTTCTAAGGTGTTTGGGTAGAAAATAGTGGGTAAGATGACATCCTCAGAGACAGGTGTCCTTTTGACCATGGTTGGGACTGTTTCTTCAAGCGGTCAGTATTTACCACCTTACTTTATATTTCCAAGGAAAAATTTTCAGCCTCGTGCTAACTGGTGCTCCAGCTAACTTAGCAGCTGGAGCCTCACCATCGGGTTGGATCTACAAAGATTTATTTTTGAAATATATTCATCACTTCAACGGTATATTCCTATGTATCAAGCTTCTCAAGAAATTCTCAAGCTTCTAATCTTAGATAACCACGAGTCTCGCGTCTCCTTAAAACTTGTGTAGTTTGAAGCAGATTCAGGCATTACACTACTTACCTTCCCCCCTCAATGGAGCCACAAGCTCCAGCCGTTAGATGTTGGTGTGTACTCTCCCTTGAAGTACCAATACAACAGTAGCTGCAGATAACTGGGCGTTGTCTAATTCTGGGTCCTTGTCCTTGACAATATATGACGTTACTTTTTTTGTTGGAAGAAGTCTTCCTCTATCGTTCACCCAAAATAACATTATGAGGCATTTGCGAAAACTGGATTATGGCCCGACAATCCTGAAATCTTCGCTGATGAAGGTTTTCTTACCTTCTTTGTCACTGACAGGCCTGCTCCCCCTAATCTTCATGGACCTGCCCCAATTAGTCCTGCAAATGACATCCTATATAATCCTGAAGACCCTGAGGTTGAGGTGAACAATGAAGAAGCTCGGAGAGCATCCACTCCTTTGAAATCAAGAATGAGTTGCGCCTGAACAAGCACTACCTTTCCCCAAAGCAAAACCACGGGTTACCCAACTTAGTCGAGGACGTAAGAGAGGAGCTTTGAAAGTTCTGACTGTTGCCCTTGTCACACTTCGGCTTGAAAAAGAAGAAAAGAAAGCAAAGATCAGCAAAGTAGTTGATGAGATAGTTGCTGAAGGGAAAACACTGACACAAAGACGAAACTCGGAATAGAGCTAGAAAATGAAGACGAAATGGTCCAGGGCAATGAAAGTGACGATTTTTTGAAAGCATGTTCTCCTGATGAAGAGGATGTGAATGAAGAAGTCTTTAGCTATTTCAACATTGCTGACTTCGTAAAGGTAGTATATGAGGGAGAATTTTACCCTGGTTGCATTGTGGATCAACCAAAGAATAATACCAAAGTAAATGTTATGTTCATGGCAGGACTTCAGAAAGAAGAGGACTCTGTCTTCTACCCCAGTTCACCAACTGTTAGTTAGTTTATAATGAAAGTGTCATTGATTTTAGCTATTTGAGCTCAATATTTCGATCATACAAGTGATTTTCATACTTTTTTGTATAGTAAATGAATGGTTTGCATCCTAACCCGATGTATCATAAAATGGGGGCATACAATAGTAAATTGGGAGCTCAGAATAATAAATATTGAGTCCACTACAATGCAAATGGGAGCCTAAAATGACAATAGGAGTCTAGGGTGAAAATGGGGGGCCTACAATAATAAATGGAGGTGGGGAGGAGAGGCTACTGCAATGAAAATGGAAGACTACAATGAAAATAGGAGCCTATAAATGAAAATGGTTGCCTACAAAGAAAATAGGAGTGTATAATGAAAATGAAGAAACTACAATAATAAATGGGGGGCCTGCTGCAATGAAAATAGGAGACTACAGTGAAAATGGTAGCCTATAATGAAAATGGGAGTGTACAATGAAAATTGAGAGCCTACAATAGTAAATGGGTGGCTTTCTACAATGAAAATGGGAGGCTAATAGCCTATAATGAAAATGGAGAGTCTACAATGAAAAATCAATATTATTTGATTTTTTGAATGAGAAGCGCCTAAAAATTTGGGAACATTCAGGATTTAAGAAGGGGTAGTGGGCAATAAACCGAGCGCCACCAAGCGCCCTCATTGTTGCGTATGCTCCTGTTGGTAGCACAAAATCCTTGAATTAGCTCAAAATATGTCTTCAGCCTCTCTGTTCCAAAAGAGTTTTCAGCCTCTTTTATGAACTATTCGTTTGTAAAACGAGTGCTCTACTAAGAATCCACGTTGCGGCAAAGTGATTATGTTATCAGTAGCTCAATTTCTCTCCTATAAGAGGGAGAAGAGAAGATACAACGCACCTGAGAAAACATTATTATAATAAGTTCCTCGTTAGCACACTATATTCTGTTTTTCATTTTTTTTCTTGTCAAAAATGAATATATTACGGTTTTTTATACTTTTTTTGGTGTGCTGATTCTGTGCAATTTAGAAACAAGTATTTGTTTATAGAGACTTTTTAGATGGTATCTTGTCGTATTTTTATAACATCTACATATCTACATTTTAATTATTTATTTGCTTGATAATTGTGTTTTAAGTGCGCATAATTTTTATAGCGCATTTTTGTGCTTATTTTGGATAGGAATTCCGTTACTTAAGTGAATGGGGAAATCCAGATCAGTCAAAAAAGTATAAGCCCAATCATAGGTGAATAAACCAGTCAAATCTTTGAAAGTGTCAAAGGGTAACAAAGTGATGTGTCTTGGTTGTGTTAGACGTCTTTAATGCTTGACAATTATAGAAAATTATCTTATGAAAGGCCCCAATTTTGATGCATTGCTTAGTCTAAACTAACTGCTTTTGATTCCCTTGAAGACCCAATGGACCATTCTCTACTCTCCTATAAGCGATACTTGTATGATAAACGCCCTACCGCTCAAGTTGTTCATTTATTGACACATTACAAAAACCGTTTTTTTTCGTTAGCTTCTTTCAGTTTAGCGTGAGACAAGACAAAGAGAAGTGAGATTTTTTTTTTTTTTTTTTTTTGGGAAATATATAATTTGCGCTACACATTTGCACATTAGGGGAGTAGGGGTAAAGTAGTTGAACAGTGTGAAGATAGGAAACAATTCTTACTGCATATTATGCAGAATAATTTTACCTAACACATTAGACAAATAGACCCGTTATACTTTGACCCCCCGCCAACTGCCCCCCCCCCCCTAATGTGCAAATATATAGCCAAAAATTGTTTCTAAAGTATTGTATCTTATTTTACTTTGGTATATTTTTGTAGGATTGAACGTCAGAGTATCTTCTGTCAGTAGTACTGTCAGTATTTTCTAATACATATTAGAAGAACATTAATTAGGGCATTTATCATACAAGTACCCTTTAAACTGTAGCATTTTATTTTTTTTTTCAACCTTCCCGTTGTTTAATTTTCATAATTAATTATGGAATTGTTTTAGTTACCTGTGAAGCCCACTGCAGTAAAACCTCCAATGTCAAGCAGTACCTCCTCAACAGTTTCTATGGCAATAAGCAATAGTGGCCCCACTCTTGGGTTGACGACGCCTATTACTAGTTCAGTGTCGTCTGCACCTGTGCCTAACTCTTCACATCCGTTACCTAAGTCAGCGACTTCGACGCCCGTGAAGTCGCAACCCCCGCCCTCCCCAGCATCCGAATCCACCCCTAATAACAGCTCACCAAGCTCAGGTAGGTCATTTGTAACAATGTAATAGATACTTTTTGGATAAAAAAAACAACAAAGAGAAAATTCTCATTTAAAAAAAAAACAACAAACGAGACTGCGGGCAGTCAAGAGAAAAGAAACGACAAATGCAAAACAACGCGGATATTTCCCTTTTATCCAAACAAGGCGTCTTCAGCACGAAAGAAACAGAAGAGGAACAAGATTAAAAAAAAAAAAAAAAAACAAGCTAAAACTAAAAAACCAATAAAACCACCACCAAAAAAAAAAAATATATATACAATTGGCGCAAACTGATCCACGTAGGGAAAAGATGATATTATAGAGTTACTTCAGTGAGAACACCAGAGTAACATGGTGTATTTTTCGTTTCTTTTCCCTCCACTGGCCGCAGTCTCGTTTGTTTTTTTTTTTTTTACTGAGATTTTTTGTCTCTGTTGGTTTTTTGTCATGGCTGGCCAGTTCGGCTTAAGATCTTTCACTTTTTGGATAATAAGTAATTAATAAATTCATAATAAGTTATTAGTAAACTGATAATAAGTAATTAGAAAAACTGATAATAAGTAATTTCTTATGGCAAAGGTTTGTGTTAAGTAATTAATAAACTCATAATAAGTAATAGATATATGCCTATGGAGGACCTGTAGGGAAAGAAACATGTTAAGAAAACTATTCTTGCTTCATAATTGTTGCTAACACATTTTGCATTTAGCGCGGCTATACTTTACCCAAATAGGGTAATAGATACTTTTCGGATAATAAGTAATTTCTTAAGGCAAAGGTTTGTGTTTCTTCGGAAAAATACGATTTTGCGGCAAGCTTACGTTTATAACTCGCGCGGACATTAAAAGATATCAATATTGTTGAATGCGCCAGGTCTATCCTTTCACCTTACCAAAATCGTGATATTACTTGCGAATTACCTATCTCCACCTCCTTTCCCTCCAAAAGACTCTGGTTTTTGATGACCTTTTATGATCTTTGTACCATAAAAGTGAAATCTTGAGAAATGCATCTACTGCTCAAATGAGGCACAAGGGGAGTCTTTTGAGCCTCATACCTTTAATCAATCCTGATTTATAACGTTTTAAAGATTACTACTACTACTACCAACTGAGGGCAGCACCAAGCCACCTGAGGTCAACACAGATACGCGCGCTCCTCCTTCTCTAATATATTCAAAGCCTCCCTCTTCACATCCTCCCAAGAAGTTGCAATTTCTCGTAAATCTCTCCTTACATGATTGTTTTATTTATTAAATTTAGGGAAACAGTTAGAGATTGAAAATTAATATTTTACAAGTTTTTTTTTAATCAATTTTTTTTTTTTTTTTCAAAATTTAGATAGGTATCTTACCTGTCGTCTATGCAATCTTCTGAGCCTTAAAAATGAGGAAAGGTTAGATGTATTAGCTTGGTTACACCTTCCCTGAGTATGTTTTAGACCCTGGATCTGTTCTTTATAGTTCCTTTCCCCTAACGTAACTACTTTTAGGATAGTAAAAGCCCCTCAACTAGAACTTTACTAAAGAAAAATAGTGAAGTACTAGGATTTTCGAAAATATTATTACTCAGACCTGAGTCGCGGGAAAGGGGGCTTCTCGTTTATTTTGAAATCTTGCCTTGACTACAAAATACTTGCGGACATAGAACTAGTACCGCAGAGTTGCCAACCGCTAGTGGTTTATCACTATTTCTAGTGATTTTTATATTGTCTAAAAAAAATCACATAAATCACTAGATTATTGAAGAAAATCACTAAATCAACCATTAAATTAATTAAATCTTGTGATTTTTTTTTCACCGGGTGGTACCCACTATATCCTCTAATACCTAACTCAGCCTCTAAAACTCCTATAATGACACTTTTCTCCTCTAATGTATTTAACAAATTAAGCTATTTTTAAGTTTAACAGTTGTTGACAAATAATTTAGTGCCCACTTCGGACTAAGTCTCGAAATGTGATCATGTCATTTTTAGCTACACCCCGAAATGGTAACAGTCATGCCCGAATGATGAGGAATTCCAGGAGACATCATTTACTTTCAAGCTTTTATTTACTTTCATTTACATTTACTACTTATTTACTTTTATTTACTTTTATT
Organism: Artemia sp. Qi Xiang Cuo; assembly: GCF_049724085.1. NCBI lineage: Eukaryota > Metazoa > Arthropoda > Branchiopoda > Anostraca > Artemiidae > Artemia > Artemia sp. Qi Xiang Cuo. Next base: position 44,172,910 of record NC_142813.1, on the reverse strand, counting down.
TACATTTACTTTCAAGTAGACCTGGTGATGATTGAAAATGAAACGGCAAATATAATTTGGCTGGCATAAATAGCGACGAAGACCACACTGCCTTTCCATCACAAACATCAAAAGCAAGTAGAACAATAGGGAATTTTTCGTAAGACAGTGGAATTCTAATTTGAATGAATATTTCGGCCCTGTGTCCAAGGGAAAGACTTACAACAAGATACGACCAATGTTAATTAGCTGCAATGTATTTAAAAATCCTAGCCACAAAATGCTTTTTGAAGAATCTGCCCTTATTAGCAGTGACCTAGGCATAAAGCAGATAGTTCAAGAAGCAATTGAAATCAGACTTAAAATTAATAATAATATTTCCTAAAATAGGGACTCGTGAGAATATTCACTAGATGCTCTATACACAAATTTAGTTGAAAACAATCTAACAATATATTTAAAAAAACCCAGTAGACATTCACACAGAAACAGTCACAAAAAAGCCTATTAGGTTAGCTGCCAAAAAAGCTAGATTAGCAATAAAAACGTGTTTTTAATTGTTCTTCTTTATTTCAATGAATTGCCTTGCTTCACGTCACTTTATTTGTCAGGCCTGGTTGAACTTCGCTGAAGTAGGGATGCTGGGACTGTTTTAAAAAAAAAAATTAATTTTAGTTTTATTGGTCGTATGTTGCTGTAAGACTTTCTTCTTTTATATATTTATGTTTTTCTGAGGACGGCCCTTGGACATAGGGCTGAAATATTCATTCAAATTAGAATTCCACTGTCTTACGAAAAATTCCCTATTGTTCTTTTTGTTTATCTTCAGCTTCTTTTTCGACACTTGCCTAATGATGTTGTTCTTTGCTTAATAGATTCGTATAAATATGTGTGGAAATTGCTCGAACATAAAATTGATCCAAGCCACGAAGGAGCTCAAAGCCGTATCTAGGGGGTGGAGGGGGGGGGGGTTAGGGGGTTTAACCCCCCCCCCCCCACAAAAAAAATGTCTGTCCGACTCGTAAAAACATAACAAAAATGAATATAAACAAATTTTCGCTGTTTTTGAAAGATTTTTTTTCGCTAAAGTTTGGTATAAAGATTATCGCCATCTAATTTTTGATCTGCCCAAAGTAGATGTCCTCCACGAGCCACTTACGGGAAACGTTTAAATAAACTGATAATAACCAGCGATAGAAAAACGCTGTTAAAATAATGCCAGTGAAATAGTAGGCCTATCCAATAAGATAGTAGGACGGTTTTACTATTGTAGTCATTATTAACTACACGACAATATTGCCATAATTCTCATTTTTAAATGTTTTTAATTTACTTGGTCTACCCAAATGAAACATAAATGGCTGTATCACTTCAATAACATTACGTTGGTCTTGATGCATTTTGGACTCTTCAAATTTGGACACTACAAGGACTGTTTTCAAGAAGATGTAATTTGCGTTCAATACTTTTGGAAAGGTTGTTAGGGGTTCTATGAAAATATTTTTTTCTAAGATCTTGCCTGACTTTTGATACCTTTGATTAAATTAGATGTGTAAAAAGGCCATATCTAGAGAGACGGGGGTATCCTTTCCGACCATTCGAAATTTTTGTCCGACTCATATAAAAGTAACAAAATTCAAGTACATAAATTTTTTGTTACGTTTTGTAAAGTTAAAAAAAAAGTTCCTTAAAAAAACCTGGATACGGCGCTGCCGTGAGAAAATGAAATCTTTGCTGTTGCGGCTAAAGATTGCATCTAATATTTTGATGATTTTCAGGTAATTGCCATAAACTGCTGGTTAAGCAGTTCTCAAAGAGAATCAGTAAGGGAATGGGAAGAGAAGAGGGAATGAGAGATCAGGAAGGATCTGGAAGAGAATTAAAGGATCAGGAAGGGAATGAGAGGATTCGGGGGGGGGGACCAGGAAGGATCTGGAAGGGAATTGGAGGATCAGGATGAGAATGGGAGGACCAGAAAGGATCAGTAAGGGAATGGGAGGATCAGAAGATCAAATGTGATTGGTCATAAATTTCCCTGCTAAGCCTCCGTTTTAGTACAACCAAGTCAACGATTTTAGGCAATTATCTGAGAAGCGTTGGATTGCCAGATATGAACTTTTGGCATGACATTGACGAAGTACTTTTCAAATTTGGAACCCACCAAGTTTCGTCGAAATCTGAGGCCATACGTCTAATGGCCTTGTTGATTCTATATACAAAAATATATTGTTATTTATTGGCCCTATAGATCTATTATCTGCTGCATGTATCAAACAGTTCGTTACCACGAACTGTAAGTAAGCCGGCTCAATAATAACCGAAACTAAAAAAAACGGAATTTTGATACCAATGGATATATGAAAAGAATCGGCTTTTTATGCTGATTTCAAATATATAAATTTAATTTATGTTTAATCCTACATATCAAAGATTACGAGCCTGAGAAATTTTTTCTGATTTTTGGAAAAAAGGGGAAAGTGTCCTTTTTAAGTGACCAAAAAATTTAAGGGCAACTAGGCTCCCTCCCCTGACTCTTATTATCCCAAAATCGTCCAATCAAAATTTTGAGATCGTGATCTTTGCGCCATTTTGTTCATCATTGTTGAACGCCTTTGGGTATAACATGACCCCCCCCCCCCTTCCCGCAGCCCCCGGGGAAAGGTCTCTAAGTTATAAAATTTGCCCATTGTTTGCGTTTAGTATCTGTTATTGGGATGTAGGCATACATTTTTTTTTGTGGGGGGGCAATTTTCTTTTTTTTTTCACGGGGGAATTTTCCATGGGGAGGGAAGTTTCCAGGGAGTGAACTTGTCACTGGGTAAATTATACACTGGGGAATTTGCCAGAATTCTTATACAAAATTCTTTTTTATTTGCTTGCTTTCTCTTTTCCGCCTTAGTTTTACGTGCAGAGTGGTTAAGAGTAATTGTTCGGTGTAAATTTTCACCGGGATTGAATTGTCTAGAGGATATTTCTGTGGGGAGGGGGTTTCTCCGTGGAGGTGGGGCCAGATTTCCTGGCATTATTGAAAAAACGATCAGGAATTATATATAAAAAAAAAGTTTTTCAACTGAAAGTAATGAGTAACGTCAAAACCGAAAACGAACAGAAAATATTACGTTTATAAAGGGGGTTGCCCCCTCCTCAAAACCTCTCTTAATGCTAAAGTTTGAATTTTGTCCCAAATCTTTAAGAATGACCCCTGAAACACAAGGGCCTTTAATTAAAAAAATAAGCAACTTTTTTAAAAGTACTAAAAAACCCTACCGTAAACTTTAGCGAGGTGTTAATGAGGGTGGAGCCCCCTTTATATGCTTAACAATTTTTGGTCATTTTAAGTTTTAATGTTGCTCCTTACTTTCAGTTAAAAAAACTGTTTTGTTTTTAAATTTAATATTTATGTAGAGATTGGATCAACTCTTTGATAATAGACGCTTTGATGTTCATGAACTTCTTCAATATACTGCTTCCCTGTCGGATCGGTTGGTTCTGGACATGTCTCGATAGAAAATAAGCCGCCGTCCCCGTGAGGTTACTCTTAAGGCTCCCTTCCTAGAAAGTTGAAATATAGTGGCTTAAATTAGACTTTTTATGTGATTTTCTAGGAGCTATGGGTTTGTATATTTCTTAACATTGGAAGTGATCGTCTCTTACTAGGTTGCTAGCTACCGCTGCAACCCGGATCTTGACCTTCATCACCCCTTCCCCATGATTAGTGTTCTGAAACCGGCTCATCTGTATCTATCGACCATTGATTATATCATGTTTACCTCAAGTGGTTGATACCGACCAGCTTGATGAGGTACTGCTTTTCTGTTGGCTTCACTGCCAGGCAACCATTTCTTGAGATACCAGACGATTTAGATTTTGTAATGTGTTTTGGCTCTGGACATCTCTTAAGAGAAAGTAAGCTTTTCTATGCTATCAGTGCAGAGAGAAGGCGGTAGTTGGTTGAGTAATTTTTGGTTACTTGAAATACTGAGAGATTGTTATTGTTACAATGGATAGCTGAAGGAATTGCCACACGATTTGCTATGTTTTAACATTTTTCACACAAAGTTTGGGTGATTACATGCCACGTAAGACATTACGGCAATAGAATATGCTTGATGCAGTTTCAAATCTTTTACAAGACGTCTCTTTGTAAAAAGGCCGACTTTTTTCAATGCATCAGTATGCAGACATACCACATTTTTCAAACATAGAACCAAAATTTTACTTGGCGAGCTTCAAATTGCTTGTTCTGCTAGGCTTTTCTGTTCCAACCCAGACTCTACGGACCAGTACACTTGTCTTTTCAGTAACACGTAGGGGATGCACAATTTCGACTTTCCACTTAGTAAACTGTTCGTCAAGCAGTTCTCAAAAGGAGAATCAGTAAGGGTTTAACAATTGCTGGTGTTACATTGGATAGCTGAAGGACATAAAACTCATGGCGAGGCATTAACGACTCTTCTGCAAGAACATTCAGTTTCTTCTGAGAAGATTTTTCCTCTTGGTTCAAGATTTTTGTGTCAAGAAATGCAAGATTTTTCCATTTTTCCTTAATTGATAAAAGAAACGTTTGCTCATAGCTTACTCTAATTGCCTGGTTATTGAAGGACGAAACGCCTCGAAGATTATCTGAAAAACATATTTTTGATGCTACTCATCTTTTTGGAACCGTCTCCCTAAGGAAGACATTCCATCAAAGTCATCTGCAAATCCTTTTAAACGGAGGTCCAATAGATGTATAAAGCCTTGTTATTAAAGATTTCAAAAGACTATCGACATATTGAGGGCATAAAGAGACTCAATTCCTCGCAAGGAGCACTTTTTTTGTGGAACCGTTTGTCGAGGCGGTAAATTAGAGGTATGCCCACACCTTGCTCTGATTTACTGAAATTAGTGAAGAAGGAAACTGCTTGGAAAGAGTATCTGATAATTATTTGTCGGGTGCTGCCCAACTATTTGGAAATTTTTCTTCAAGAAAGGCACTCCATCAAAGCCATTTGATGACTCCTTCAAATGAAGGTTCAGCTGATGTATAAAGCCTTGTTTTTAACGGGTTTAAAAGGCTAGTTACAGATGGGGCACCCACGGTTTGCTCGTCATGTGAAATATGTATGTAAATGAACCCTTCCTAATATTTTTTTTAAGAGGAGAAAAATATTTTGGAAGTAAGGAGCTAAAATGCATTTTAGCTTCTTGCTTTTATTTTCTTGCTGCTTAGTTGGGAATAAGACTTTGTTTTAAGAGTTACACCTCGACTGGCCTGGTATTATATATTTATTTTTTGTAAACCAAAAAAGTCGTAAACAAAAATATATTTAATAATTATGGATTTTACTTGGCAAATACTTTTGGGACAACAGGCATATAAAAAAAAAAATAGAAAAAGGGGAATAAACATAGGATATTCTCTTTTGTGAGGAAGAAGAAAACATATTTTGCTCCCTTCCCTACAACGTAAAATTTGGTCCCCTGACAGCCCTCTCCCTAAAAAAAAGAGGCAAACTCCCAGATAGCTTAACTGGACTTTCCCAGCCCAAAATGATGAATATTTCTATGCATATGGATCTGCCCTTATCCCCTCTTTCCCTCTAAAACATAAAATAAATAAACTTTTCGACAAAGTTTCAGTTCTATCCCCTAGCCGTAAAACAAAACAGAGTAGACTTACCGAAGCTCTGTAAAAAATTCATATCAATTTTGTTGAAACATACCGACAACATAATGATAAATAATCGCATAGCTTCAGACTTGAGGTACCTGTTGTATTATCTCCCCTAACCCCCACCTTAATACCTTCGGAGAAATTGGTGGTGCGTAAGGTGTCGACGAAGCCTCTTCATTCGTCACGAAGCGGTGCTGTTGCGATGACGTCTTCCCATTCAGGTATTAATGAGGTCTCAGCCGTCCTCAGATTTTGGTTAAAAAGTTCGCTACAAGGTGTTCTTTGGACCACTTCGTCTTCTTTTGCCGTCTGGTTTCCAATCGTAGACTGTCCAAGGAAGGTGGCTTTCTTTCATACAGAGTACATGTCCTAAATGTGTCCACCTCTTCTTCCTTAGAACACCGGTAATGAAAGACTGGCCTGCTCTTCTGCGAATTTCAGAGTTACTGTTGCCAGTAACTCTGTCACTGTTGCCATCTTATATTTGAAATTTTCCTCAGGTATATATTTTCGAATGCAACTTGTATGATGCTGGACAATTGTTCTCAGAGCTGGCAATTTGTGATTGGCCGAGAATTGCCGACATAACCAATTATATTGTCAGATTTCGTAATTTTCTTCTTTTTTTTCAGGCTTTTTTGGAAGTATAGCAAACGGTCACATGGAGAACGGTCCCGTACCTCAAAGTCAAGGAATAACCATGGCAAGCATTGTGAGCCAGCAGTCAGGATTAACAGCCGCCGCCATTATTGCGAGCAATCTGCCTCAACCATCCCAAACGCCCCAAAGAGTAAGTTGACTACTTAAATGAGCCATATTATAGGGCTCGGCATGTACATTTTTAGAAGAAATAGTTTTCTCCTTGTTTAAATATTTGGGGACGTGAATGCGTCATATCCATGTACTTCCGGGTCCTATAGTAGCATATGAACTTCCGGGTCTTGTGTTACCAAGCAGACTACAGGGCTGCCACCCTCTGCCAATGTGCCACCACACGATTAAAAACAGGCCTTAAATTATCCCATTGAAGTACTCTCATCTCATAACACTTGAATTGAAATTCTATTTCTTTTTTTTCAAGTTTTGGGTTAATTTTGGTCAACGATATTTAGGTCAACTGATATGTTAGCAAGAAAGACTAAATAATTGGAGATAGAAGAGCAATTTCTTATAATATTAATATATAAATATACTACTACTAACAACAACTCACCACAGCACCAAGCCGCCTGAGGCCAACACAGCTAAGCACGCTCGTTCTCCATCTCAATCTATTCAATGCTTCCCTTTTTACACCCTCCCAGGAAGTTCCAATTTCCTTTAAATATTTCTTTATGACGTCCTCCCACCCCAGACGAGGACGACCTGCTTTCCGTTTAGCTCTAGAAGGTTGGCCGAAAAGGACAATCTTCGGCAATCTGTCATCTGTCATCCGCACAACGTGCCCTAGCCATCTCAACCTTTCTTTCATAATAGCCATAGAAAGCGGGATTAAACCACATTTTTCGTAAAGCCTACTGTTTGAAATACGGTCAGTCAGCCGGGTACCCAGAACTATCCGTAGGCAATTTCTCTGGAAAACATCTTGCAAGTCTTCATCCGCTTTTCGGAGCGCCCATGCTTCTGAGTCATATTTGACCACTGTCATCACTGTAGTCTCTAATATTCTAATCTTGGTTTGCAGACTTATACTCCTATTCTTCCAAACATTTTTTAACTGAGAAAAAACACCCTGAGCCTTTGCTGTTCTACTTTTAACATCTTCACTGATCCCACCCTCTTTACTAGTAATACTACCAAGGTAAGCGAAGCTGCCCACCTGATCAATCTTTTCGTTACCCAGCGTCATCTTTTCATCTTTACTTATTCCTAGCCTTAGTGACTTGGTCTTTTAACATTCATTTTCAAACCTATTCTATCACCCTGAACTCGCAAAACCTCTAGAAGTTCATTCATTTTGCTCACACTTTCATCTAGAATGTTTAAATCATCAGCATAATTTTAGTCCAAAAGAGTTTTTCCTCCCCATTTGATTCCATGGTTTCCCATTGCCTTTCCTGGGCTCCTTAAGACAAAGTTCATCAAAATGATCCATATAAAGGGGGATAGAACACGACCCTGCTTAACTCCTGATTCAATACAAAACCAGCTGCTAACCTCATTTCCTACCTTAACCGCAGTAGTATTATTCTCATACATAGTACTAATCACTTTAATGTATTTATCTGGTATACCGTACAAGGATAAAACCTTTACTAAAGCTCTTCTATCAACAGAATCTAACGCTTGCTCATAATCTATAAAACTGAGGACCAAAGGTGTTTGACAACTGAAGCGCTTCTCAGTTATTAACCTAAGAGTGAAAATTTGGTTGACACATCCTCTGCCTTTTCTAAAACCGCTCTGTTCTTCTCTTAAAACTTTGTCTACAGCATCTCTCAGTCTAAAAAGTATCATTTCACCAAGTAATTTGCTACCTACAGAGACCAGACTAATGCCTCGATAATTATAATACTGACTCTTATCACCTTTCTTATGCAGTAGTTTAATTGAGGTTCTCCTAAAATCCTTAGGTACTTCCCCTTTTTCAAAAATCATATTAATAATCTTCAGTAACTTAATTATAACCTTACAACCACCATATTTAAGACACTCATTTACCAAACTATCAGCAGCTGGAGCCTTATTATTTTTTAATCCTTTTAGCACTGTTGCTAATTCTTCCTCACAAAACAGATCTTCCTCCACATCCAGGGTATCACAAACTTTTTCATTTTCCTCTCTATCTTTTCCTCCAACTCTATCTCGGTTTAGAACATTCTCAAAATGTTCCACCCGTCTCTCTTTAACTCTTACATTCTCGCTAATTGTGGCTTCGTTCCCGTCTTTAACTGGGACAAGTCTGGTTTGGCTACTCCCTCTCAATTTATTAACATGCCAGTACAATATTTTACTATTATGCCGTCTATCTGCATCTTCTAGATCCTTGGCAATTTTATCCATGGCATCCACTTCACACCTCTTTAGTTCATATTTTAATGCTTTCTCCACTTTTTTTTACATTCCTTTTGTTTTCATGTGATCTATTACTCAGATAATTCTTTTACAAGCCCCTTCTCCTCTCTATGAAACGGTAAAGCTTTTTCACTAATATTCTTAGTTGCAGTCCTAACTTTCTTCCCTAAGATACCATCAGCAATTTCACAAATTGTTTGTCTAAAATTAATCCAATCATCTTCCACATTGTCAAATTTTAAACTCTTAAGTTTAGTATTCAACTGCTACTGGAAATTTTCTCTCAAATTCTCATCCTGGAGTCTCCCAATATCATAAGTACCCGGGAAGTAGTTACCCCTCTGAAATTTCAGCTTTAAATTAACCCTAGACACTGCTAGATGGTAATCTTTACTTTTAACATCAATAACAGTACTCCTATATACCCTAGTATCTTGTATTAATCCTGCCAGTCTTCGGTTTACTATAACATAATCAATAAGGTTTGCTGTCTTACCATCATGTGAATTCCATGTTAACTTATGGCCCACTTGGGAACTGAATCCCTCCCCCCCCCCCCCGCTCATAAACTCCTCAGAGAATTTGGTATTTTGAAAAATTTGCTAGCTTGTTTTGATTGTTCTAAAAAATATATGTTGAGAACTACCAATTTGCTATTTTAAATTACACGTTTCGGGAATGGTTGTTAATTAAATGACATTGTTTCTTTCCCTCCTCAACTTACTTACTTAATCTTCATGCCGGGGTGGCGTTGAGAGTGTCGTCAGCCTTCTCCACGAGGGGCGGTCAGCAGCAAGGGCCTCTGAATCAGACAGCAAAAATCCAGCCTGATCAAGGAAAACGTACTCTTGTACGTTTCCAGCCACTATTGATTGGTTCGAAGTCGTAAAGAATCCGAGCCGAAAGGTTGGCAGGCTGTCGCAAAAGATGTCTGAACCAGCGAAGTTTCTGCCGACAAAGGCGGTCGTTGCTGACAAAGTCTTTACATCACATTCCCTCAAATGTCCGAAGCCACTTAGATTGAAGAGTGTCAAGACTGCGCTGGATGGCTGCAGTTGTAAGCCAAGTTTTAGCTCCGCGAAACTTATGGTTTATGGTTACAAAAAAAAAACTTTAAAGTACTTATAAAAAAAAATTTTGTCATGGGAGAGGTTTGATTGTCGAACCCGGTAACTCCCCTCGATACGGCCTTGTGGACTATATTTACATGTTGTTGCGTTTTTGGGCATTGCAAATGTTCTTTTTTTTTGCGAACAGCTTATCAAAAGGTTTTTGTCAATTACCTCAGCCTTTTGAAAATGTCCAACATGACCTTTGGGTATACCAGTGACGAAATGTATTTACGTGTCCCTTTTGTTATTTGCAGCCAACAACAGCTCTATGATCAATAGTACGGCTACCAGCGGCTGCTCCCGTTTCGGTGACAAATGCCCGCATAACTCAGCAAAATCTGGTCACTTCACTGCAGGTTGCCACCCCTAATTGTTTATCATTATTTCTAGTGATTTTGCATATTGCCTAAATAAGAAATTACTAAATCAGCACATAAATCACTAGGTTATTAAAGGAAATCACTAAATCAACCAAAAAATTATTAAAATCAATTATTTTTTTCTCACTGGGTGGCAACCCTGCTTTACTGTCGCTTGACTCTGGCTCAGATATTTTTGTTAGGGAGGGGGTATACGTAAATGATTTCCTAGACCACGCTGCCTTTCCATTTACAGAATTTACTATTTGAAAATATAGAGAGGAAAACGGGTATAATATTTAAACAAAGCAGTGGAACAAAACAGAAAAAAAAGAAACAAATAACTTTAAATAGTAAAGATCCAAATATTTTGACTCCATATTCTGGAGCCTTTATCAACGGAAAAAAAATGAGTAAAGCTAAATTGAACAAACGTATAAAGAAAAAGAAAAGTAAACAAATAAAACTCACATCTAAATTATTTCCAAATATCGCTGCATTCACTGCAAATAGCCTGAATAAGTAATACGGAAATGACAAACAGATTGTCTCTTGTATAATATCAATTTGGTAATGAGATCTAACAAAAAATGAAATACTGTCTTTATTTGAAAAAAAAATTATATATCCCCTTGGTTACGACCCATGATTTAAATTGTAAAGTCAATATTTATTGAACTATAAAGGAAATCTAAGGTTGCATATGGCAACAGGTCAAGGAATCTTATGTATTATATACTGATTTGATATTTTAATTTGCTAACTAAGGTGCGATCCGTTGATAAAGGCTCCTGGACTAGGAGCCAAAATATTCGGATCTTTATTTATTTAAACTTCTTTTTTTTCTGTTTTGTTCCACTGCATTGTTCAAATATTATACCCACTTTTCTCTGTATTTTAATTTTATTAGATTCGGTTATAGAGGGGGGTGAAATAGGTTTTTTTTGGGTGGAGGGTGAAAACACCCAAAAATTCTCCTGGATTGGCTGGGTCTGTTTGACAAACATTATCCTGGAGTTTAAAAAATAATGTAGGCTAGGTGATTAATGAAATTTTTTTTTATTCTGCAGATATTTACGTCTCTATTTGTTATTTGCAGCCATCAACGACTCCATTATCAACAGTGCAGCTACAAGCAGTTCATCCCGTTTCGGCAACGAATCCCAACACAACTCAACAAAAACTTGTCAACTCACTGTCACTTGACTCCGGCTCAGCTCCACTCAGTACAGTTAGTTCTGCTCCGTCATTGTCCCCTCTGCCACATCCTGTGAGTCCGCCCACCCCTTCAACAACACCTGGTACTTTATCTTCGTTATCTCAGCAGAGCACAGGGGATACTTCAGGTTTGCTACATATGTCGTTAGCCACCCTGAGGTCGCTTCCTGGAGGAGTGCCAACGTCTATGCCAATGGTGAATGGGCCAGGTCTCAAAGGACAGGTATATACTCCAAATTTGCTTTTTATTTAAGTCATCTTGCAATTTTCTTTTTCCATTCATGTTTAGGCTGACTGTTTTCGCTCATTTATTTTATTCATTTGCTTGTTCTCATTATTTTATCTCCTTTAATTTATGTATTCGGTTGGCTTACTGTATATTTATTTCTTTTATTGGATTTATTTGTTTCTTTATTTACCTCATTTATTTTCATATTTTATTTATTTATATATCGACGAATTGTCATTCTACTTCGCTGTATCTTTCCCAGCTATAGTAACTTTTTATATTGCTTATTTTATGTCTGGTTACACTGTTAATTTTATATTTATATTGCTTATATAAGTCCTATGCAATTCTGTCTTTTAAAAAATCTCGAGGAGCAGAAAAATATAGTCATAAAAAGTGTAGTCAGGATTGGTCTTTTATTGTGAAGAGGGGGAGGGGTGTGAAGCTTGTGAATTCCCATCCCATTTACTAGCTTTGAAAGAAAACACTGCTTGTAGAAACCAACATGTGCTTTGATTTTGAAATTTGGACATTTTATGCTTTCGAATTTTAGTATAGTTCAACAATGTTAAAGATGCAAATGTATCAAAATCTTTAATGACCTGACCGGCGAAACGAAAATGCAGAACAACTGATCAACTTCGCACTCCTCGTCTTATGGTCTGGCTAGCGAAACTAAATTGGAGAGATACTGATCACCTTTTCCGTCCTCGTCTTGTGGTCTGGCTAGCGAAACGAAATTGGAGAACTACTGATCAACTTCGCAATTCATCTTATGGCCTGGCCAGCGAAACAAAAAGGGAGAACTACTGATAGTCTTCTCACTCCTCAAGACCTTGTGATAAGAGGCACCTTCTTTTCTCTTCAGGATGTGGAGAAATATTTACGAACATGTCCCAACGGTCACACCCTAAATCAGATTAACCGTTGTTTATTAAGCAAAAAAGTGGAGAACAAGCATACTTGACATAGAAGTACAAATTACCTTCTGTGTGCCCCGACGGGACCCTGATGGCAGCAAAAGTCTGTCTTAAACTGAAAAGCAATAGAAACAGAAATAGAAATAGGCTCCCTCAAACCTAGTCTTCAACTCGGATAAATTGCGAATGAGAGAGTCCAACCAAGCCTTTAAGTTGGAGATTTAACAGATTTGAAACCCTTTCTTTACCAGATAATCTTAGTAGTGAAAAACCTGAGGAAGCATGAAGCTGTGCTTCCACAATGACGCGATAGCCACCATTGCTATCTTATAGAAAAAGGGAGAGAAAAGAACTAAAGCACAATTCGTCCCATCATTGAGGTGGTTGGGTCAACTTTCCATTTTAAAGAAAGAAGTGAGCCAGTTAAATGAAATTTCCAGGTTGGCTAAAATTAAATTCTAAAAAAAAAAGATTAAATCCTGAAAGTTTCTCTGAACGTTTCTTTGACCTTGGTTTGACATTAAAATTCGAAAGTTTTTTTTATCTTGAAAGCTGCTTTGACCTTGCTTTAACTTTGACAGTTACTTGAAAGATTCTTTGACCTTGCTTTGATACTAAAAGTTTCTTTGACTACCATAAATAAAAGTTCGAATAGGGATAAATCCTTTATTAGAGGGATCATTCACAAAACATACTGGATATTTCGGTCACATGTACAGCGACCGTCATTCGTATTTCTGCTGATGACGGTCACTGTACATGTGACCGATTACCCAGTATTTTTATGAATTATTACTGTCTAATAAAGGGATTTATCCCTATTCGAACTTGTATTTATCGTCATGGAAAGGTCTTCGAAATTATCTCTGACTAAGTTTAAAAATTGTTTGAGTTAAAAAATAGTTTAAAAAAAGCAAAAAAAATTAGTTAATTAATTTTTCGACTAGAAAGCGATTGCTTAGTCTATGGTACGCAAAACTGGAAGCACGCCTCATTTGGTTTTGAACTTGTATTTTCTTTTTTCGTTGTTTGTTGGGTATAATTAGGTTTGTATACTAAGGTGACACTCATTCAAGGTATGCACAGCTCTCCCTTTCTCAGCTTCTATAACATTCCGTGTATACCCCTAAGTTTTTTATTATTATTAGCCTATTATAAGGATAGAGGAGGGGGGGGGGAGGAGGAGAATAGACATGCTGGAAAAATCTTTTGATTTCTTGCTAGGGTCTTTAGAATGTTCGTCTATGTTTAGACCCATTCCTTCCTTTTTAGGTGATAGGTGATGCCATGTCATCTTTGAAGTCGATAGCACAGGAAGTAGTAGACAAAGCAGGGAAAACGGGAATCAGCATACCTTCAATTGACTCTGCAAATGGTAAGACAGTTTTAATAGAGCCTGGTAATAATAATTATCTTCCAGTCTTTATTATGGATCTGAATTTGACAAACATGTCATTTTGAGAAAATTTTGTTAGGCCTGCTATCACAAAGAATAAGAAACATAAGAGAAAATAAACGAGAATGGGGCTTTATAAGACCAACGAAAATTCTGGATGAGACAAAATGAATACTTCGGGATTAAAATATTTCCTCTTTATTCGGGTACTTCTTCTCATTTAGAAGCTTGTCTAGTTTTGCCATGAGAACGTTATTTATTGTTAATCGTTGGATTCTGGGTGAGCTTTTTTAGGGTTTTTTTTTCGGTTTTTAATTCGTTTAATTTTGATTTTATCTTCTTTTTTTTTCGTGTCGTTAGGTTTTTTAATTCTTCGAATTTGGGTTTTTGTTCATCTTGGTCTCCACGTTGTTTGTTATTGTCTTTATATTTTTATCTGGTCCAAAACTTTCGCATTTTGGCTCAGAAAATGTGAACTGGATTCTTTGAAACTTCTTTATTCTATTTTCGTTCATTTTTGGTTTGATGGAGTTCTTTATTTTTTTTTTTGAAAAACTTGTTTTGTGAAAAAAGTTTTTTTTTTAAGTAATTACTTACATAGGCCCAGATCGTTCCAGCCTTTGGGTTGGAGAGGGTCTGTCGGAGCAAAAATGTACAAGGAGAAAAAACTTAGTCAACAAACAAACTAAATCAAGTTTGTTTGAATTACTCTTGTAGGTATAGATATGTCCGGCCCGGGGGGGGGGGGTAGAGGAAAACTATTCAAGGGGAAATTAAAGAAAACACTAATCACCAGGACTCAATAAATAATATATATATACTTTGTGGATCTCAATTGTTCTGTTCAGTCTCAATAATTTTTTTTCTTTTTTTTTGGGGGGGGGGGGGGGCTAGAACGAAGAAAAATGTATTTTTGGCCGACATTTTTCATTTTGTTCTCTTTGTATTAATATTGGCTGGAACTCCTCCTAAACTCCTGTGCCCGCCCTCCCGAGGCTGTTTACTATTAGTCTTAGGGGCAAACTCACCAATCCAAGTTAATTTCCAGGCTTTAAAAGCCCATTGACCCCCCCCCTAAAAAACAACAACTATTTAGGGGTAGAGGAGCCTAAAATTTAATTTTTCAAATCTCATCATATATTTTGCTAGCTGTTGGACATTATCTTCCCTAATTATGTCTTCAGCTTAACATTAACTTTATTGAACATCACCAACAAGTATTTGTTCCCGACCCGACGGGTACTTGATCCCATATTTAATCCCCGCCCCCTATTTAATCACCGCTGGTGTTTAATCATTCTATTATATACTTTCTTGCTTCCAGAGCTATCTCACAATTTCAAAAAAAACTGGAGAATCAGATTTTTCTATTTAGGCGAGATGATTCGTAAATTTTCCTATGCCTGTAACGACTAATGTAACCACTCTTAAATCAGGTTCTATTGAGTTAATAAGGACAGTGGAAATGAAATCTGTTTATTTAATCGGTTAAGTGGAAACTTACAAACAAAATGAAGAGAACTCGGTTATTGAATTTGTAATTACTAATACCTCCATATGCAGTTATGTAGTTTTTAGTTGTATTGCGTGGCGAATCTAAAAATAAGAAACGTGGCCAAAAAAAAACAACTCATTTGTCGCATTTTGTCTCATTTTGTCTGCGAAGCGCAGGTACTGGTCTCCTGATTCTCTGCGTTCGGTCAGAAGTGCAATGCGTGGTTTGGAAAGCCTGTAAAAAATAAGTTAAGAACACAGCACAAAACGGTTAAAGAAGGTATTTTTCTTTGAAGGTGTAGTCGTATTTGGGAATCAAAATACTATTAATTTTTGAATTTCGAAGAAAAGGCGTTATCTGGTTTAAATAACTACTTTGGCCTGTTTTTCTTTTCTTTTCTTTTTTTTGGGGGGGGGGGGGGTTGAACGTGGAAACACTGATGGAAATGCCATATATTACCCTAAAAACTTCATGATTTTGAAGTAAAAGTCTCAGTTTATAGACATGAACAGACCTATGATGGTCCACGGGTGAAAAGTGTTTTATTTTGATGACCTTGGTAAGTGAAGCCCTAAAAGATATTCAGTCAGTGTGAAGTTCAACTTCAGAATGCCAGTTTTTTGCTTCTTCCCCCTCCCCCTCTCCGTATAAATTTTTTCTCGCTCTCTCATAGCTCTTTTTCCTTATTGCCGCTTTCTTGCATCTTTCGGAGATGAGCTCCGTGTATCTAGGCATTATTACTTCCCTTGGGTGGCCTGACCTATATGATATGCATCAAAACCAAACAAAATTTAACCATCACATTTTAGTTGTAAGCCATGACAACGGTTACTCTTCTCTCTCTCTCTCTCTCTCTCTCTCTCTCTCTCTCTCTCTCTCTCTCTCTCTCTCTCTCTCTCTCTCTCTCTCTCTCTCTCTCTCTCTTCTTTTTTCTTTTTTTTTTATATAATCTAGCCTCCTTTAAAAATTTTAAATTCCAGAAAATAGTTATATTTGTATACCACCTAGAAACTAAGACATTTAAAATTATTGCCGTGTCAATTAGTCCTTGAGTTCGAGCTGTTAAATCTAAATATACTTTCTTCTTAATTTTAGCGAACATAATCAAAATGACAAAAACAGACAAAAATTATCTTATTCTTAGTCCACCTAACCACTTAACCCCTTTTACAGCCCCTCCCCCCCTCCCCCAGTTTACCCTATAAGTTGACTTAAAAAGGTTACTTGAAACGAGATTTGGATTACCAATATTTCTGTATTCATTATCTACTATCCCAAAAACTAAGCATCCTGTATATGTATGTACATCCTGTATGTGCACGAAGGAGGCGCTTGAAGCATATTTTATCCTGGGTGTAGTGATTGTGAAGTTGATTTTTAACTTCCATCATTTTTGATGAATAACACTTTTAAATAATCCTCAATAGATCGGTCTATCAGAAATAGCCCATACGAGTTTATAACTCCCCCCAATAATTATGTTTTAACCAACTACTACTACGAATTCCCTGACAAAGATAGGCTGGGGATAAAAGCTTGGGGCTGTCCCGTAGATGGTTTGGGGTCTCTGTGACGCCATAAGCTCCTTCCTCTGCCCCTATCCCCGAAAGGGAAATCCTGCTTGCATGGCATCATAGTGGCGTCAGGGTGGACCTTTCACAAGTTTGCCTAACTAGAGTGGTGACTGCAAACGGCCCTCCAGAGTGACCTTGAATATTGGCGCCCTTTGAGAAAATTATAGCCTAGTAACAACACAACATTTGCACTAGATTTTGTTTCTTCTGGATTTTTTTTTGCTTCCTGATTTGTTTCTTTTGTAATTCTTCTGTTGTTTTTTTCTGTTTTAATAATAATAATAATAATAAATAATCTTATTTCAACCCTTCATACAAATACAATGTAAATGCTCGAAGGAGTTATAAAAACGAAAGAAAAAAAAATAACGAAAAAATCACACAGCGCTACAAAACAAATTAAGCTGCGATAACCATGGAAAAGAGAAAAACAAACGAAATCAAAATCACGATTTTAATGCACAAGACTAGCCAATGGAAAGTCGTGGATTTCGACTTCTGAAACGGGTATACAACTCATCCATTTTCTTACTTATCTCAAAAAAATAGTACCTTTGCGAAACATAAGAGTTTCTAAACCATATGGGAATTCCCAAAAAATATTTGCAATACCGAAAAAAAATTGAACGAATTTGGTTACTTTCGGTTTTACTAAAGCAATTCCATAAAGGGGTTAAAAAAAGATATGTGGTGCGAACATGGCGTTACAGAGACGACCGAGCGTAATTTTGTCAAATAGACCTTTAGTTCGTTGCTAACATACCGTAAGTTTTCTGCAGTTTTCTTTAAGTGCCGCAATAACTAGATTTTTAGTAGCTTTGATAGAATTCCCATATCGGATTCCGTGATACACAAACGTATCCTTTTGGACAACTGTCTTCCCGCAAACATCAACAACACGATTTGGCAATGTTTCGTCGTTCAAAACGACAAATTCAGTTTTAGACGGCTCTATTGTTTGTCCAATATCACCAAGTGTAGACAACACGGCATTAATAGCTTTCTCTAAAGATTTTAAACTATCACTTATCAAAAGTAGATCGTCTGCGTAAGATAGATGACTAGCATCAATTCCATCATCTATCAATAAATCTTCTACCGATTTTGTCGCAGAACGTATTGCATTGTAAAATATCACAGGGCTGATTACTGAGCCTTGTTTAAAACCCCTATGTATATCTATATGTCTAGAAGGCTGCCCCGCAAACCGAATTCTTACTTGAGATTTTCCATACCATTGCCATAGACAATTACAAACAAAGGGATCAACTCCTGCCCTTAGTAGTGACAGGACTGCTTTCGAATGTAAGACATAATCAAACGCCTTAGATACGTCTATTCCGCAGATGAATAAGGGATTTTTTCATTTCTTAAACTTTTCAACAATTGAAATAAAAATTGCATGTGCATTCTGAACACCGAGACCGGACCGGAAACCGAAATGATCGTCACCCACACCCGCTCGCGCTGCCACTATAGGGCACAGTATCTTCTCTAGTAACTTTGCTAGAACTGAACAAATAGTGATGGGCCTCTACGAAGAACAATCTTTAGGGTCTTCCCCTTCTTATGTATACAGGTAACGACCCCCTGACAAAAACCTCGTGGGACAGACTGTTGCGATAATATTGCTTGGAACAATAAAGCTATGTGACTAAACAGTTTAGGGGTACCATCTCTCATCTGTTCCGGCTGAATACTATCTGCCCCAGGCAGTTTCCCTAAAGGAAGAGGACGAACAAAAGATTCAACATATGGCGGGGTAATAGTAAGTTAGTTGCTGTATTGGTTTAGTCGATCAAAATGCTGCATCAGAATGTCGCGGAAATTACTTTCTAATAATGGAAGATCAGCTGCAAACATTGAAGAAAAATAATCAAACCATCTTTTCATTTCAATGCTATCAAGCGGCGACGAAAAAGAGCGGATGAGTTTAGACACTTCTTACCATAGCTGACGAGGATTATTTTTTATTTCCCGCGATAGCTCCTTCACCCGACTTCTTTTCCAAGATTTCACCTTCTTTTGATATTGGATGGGTTAAAAACCCATCCTGAACGTGGTCTTTCACAGTCAACCTAAATTTGTCTCCAAAACATATGGCGAGACTTTTCAACCTTCAAACCAGGAAAATCTGACCAGCCTCTCTTACGGGTATTCAGCTTTATTTTTTTCGACGGAACTGCAACGAATGCAGCCGTTTTTATACTTAACACCAGTTCTACAAATAAAAATTCAAATCGAGAAGCCGGCAAAAATTTACCCACAAAAGCAAATGAAATTGGACTTTTATGTTACCTAAGCAAAAATCAAGTAACATCTGGTAAGTAAATTTATCAATACGTCTCCAGTTTTGTTTAGTGAACCACTTGTGTCTAGAGGGAGCATATGTCTCGAAAGAACTGAGTGGTAAATGAAACTCAAGATGCGAATGGTCACTTAAAAGAAAGTCGTCAGAAATATTAACTTTCTGCCGCTGGAGATCCCCCATATTAGTAAAGACGAAATCGAGATCATAAGTGATACCGCTATTATGTACATAGGTAAACGATCTATTTTTCTGTAGACAATAGAAATTTTGCGGCAATGTAGCATTTAACATTTGTGAGCGACCAATGGTATTATCATTAATGTCCGTTTTAAAATCACCCATAATAACACAAGATTTACGGCTAAGAGCTATTCTTTCAATTAGTTTCGACAATGACGAGCAGGCAGACGCAAACTTCTGACTCGATCGGTCATTTCTATAGTTTGTAAGCATATAAACACAAACAGCAATAAAACCACACAATTCTACCGCAAGACATACATCATTAGACTCAAACAGATTAAAATTATACTTTTTTCTAACAGCTATCATTAAGCCCCTCGAGGGTTGACCCCCGAATACTTTTAGCTGGGTAGATAAAAAACTGATGATCAGAAGAACTATTGAGTCTTGTGCTATTATCTTCATTAAGCAGATGCTCATTAACACAAATTATGTCGAAAGCACCATACACTATTTGAAGTATGTTTAATTTTTTCTAGCACCGTTTATGTTTTGACAGAACACACGTACCCCGCCATTTATCGAGCCGGTTTGCGATTTAAGTTATTCGGAGCAGCTTGGTCTGGAGTTGTACCACAAGCTGCAAGGTTCGGGCACCGAAAGCTGTTACTTGCATGGTTGGATCCGTAGTTGGCACATTTGAGCACATCTGAGGTGCACTCGGAGTAGCTATGATCACGGGCACACTTGCTACATTTAGTGTCCTACTGACACTAGTTTGCACGATGACCAAAATCTTGACTGCAGCACTGCAGCAGCTTTGTAAGGGGCTTTGACACAGAAAACATGGTGTATTCCACTTTGATTCCAAACATGAGAGCCTGATCGAAGTCAATCTTAATAACGAACGTGAGCTGGACAACTGAGGAATTTCCAAAGCGCTTGGCTTGGGAATAACCGCTAATTAGGTTGGGAATAGTTGAAACGTCGTAATCTTTGTCAAAGTAAATGATCGCGAGGTTTTCTGAGCGCAGTACCTGGCTACGGATATTTTACTCGCCTTGGGCCCCGGAGGCGACAACACTTGCGGATGTTTCGTCTTTCATATGTACAAACAGCCTATCTCTTCGTTGCTCGATTCTGTCTATTTTATCAGCGGGTCCAATTTTCCTTAAGAACTCCTTTTGCTTGGTAGGATTAGCACTCAATCTTGCGGGTAGATTCGATAAAAAAAATGGGATAGTCCTTTCTGGTCGGGGCAGAGATGGCCACATTGGTGGCTGGTTCTCTGAGCTAGGTACTGCAGAGGTTTCGTGCTTCTCTACAAGAAAACTTAGCATCGCTTTACAATCATTCAATCGGGAGACAACAATCGAACGTCAGCTGGGTTGAGAATGGCAGATCGAGGGGTCGGAACTTCATTTACGAACCTTTCTGACATAACCTCATAAATATCGCCATAAAAGGCAGAAGGCGGGTGAGAGCCCCTACGACTCTGATTAATGTCTTTGTCGAGTACTGTTTTGTACTGTTTTGCATATATCAATAGCATCTTTCAGAGCTTCCTTTGACAAAAACAGTTTTGTTGTTGGCTTTTTTTGGCTGATTAGCTTTTCCTAGCTAAGTTATTTATTATGGGTTGCCTCCCATTGTAGTATAATATTTGTAGTGTATGAATATATAATACATCAGAGGTATTGGGCTTGAGATTGCTTGTGAACGATTTTGATTCTTGTTAATAGAAAAGTATCGCCAAGTGCAGAAAACCATGTAGTGATCAAGATGGGCCCAGGATTGCACAAAGCCTCCATTCATATTGCATGTCCTAGGGACTTCTTGCTCTGCTCTTCTAATCTGGCTTAAGCGCTTCGTGTAGACATCAAAAGATGTATTAGTCCCTGTCCTGCAATAGTTTGGGACCATTGCTTTTCCTGAGGCCATAACCTCTGAGACCAATAAATCTCTGATTATTTTTTTTTCAAACGTCATGCTTTTCTCAATAGAGTCAATCCCACGCTGAACAATGTTGTTCTTTATACCCTACATTTGTTGTTCTTTATACCCTACATGTTCTTATACCCTACATTTATATAAATATCCTGATTAAAATACACTTTGAATACATATACAAAAAGCCTGAAAAAAAAATGTGCGAGTCAATTTTCTTTTAATTATGGAATTCTCCACCTCCCGCTGAATGATTCCGACAAATCTTGCCCGTGAAAAATTTTCCCCACGTATAAAATACTGGTAGTAATTTTATGTTTGGAAAGTATTTTTGAATACCAAATTCTGGAAGTTTATTAAAAAAAAGCAATTTTATAATTCTAGAAGTATGTTAGATGACAGAATACATAATTTATTAACCCGTTTATTTAATATTAAGAAAATGTAAGTAACTTTACCAGAAATAACTGTCTATTATTTATTTTGAGGGGTCAGCTCGAATAATAAAAATATAAAATTATCAATTTACGAATTATAGTAAGCTCCTCTGTTCAGTCTACCATCGACGGAACTTGAAACCATGATTTTCTGCACACTAGGTCAGTGCTCTCGGACTGGGCTGTAATAATGATTTTGGACATCTCATTATAACCAAGAAGTTCAAGGTCTCATTAAAATAGACTACTCAGCATGTACATGTCCTGGGGGGAGGGGGGGGGAGGTGGTCGTACCGTTTGACCCCTCCCCCCCCCCCAATGATTTTTTCTAACTTGTAAAAAAGTAACAAAAATACACATAAACAGGTTTTTGCTAAAGTTGCTTTTGTATCTCCCCCCCCCCGCCTCTCCAAACCAAAATTCTGCATTCGGTCTTGCTTAATTTTTCTTTTCTTAAGTTATAACGATGTAAAAGTGATATAACTTCTTTGCTTGGCAGTGAGATGTACATTCTTTGTTGATTTCCCCATAGTTTATTTTAATGAGTTAATTGATTAGCAAAAAGGAACCACAGTTAGGTTGTTATTGTTAACAACCACAAGCTAATTGTTATTGTTGTTTCAGCCGCATTTTTCAACCGAAATAGTACAACTGAGCCGAGTGCCACTCGTGTTGCACATATTCCACCTTTATTGGGTGTTTCGCCGCTTGGGCCCGTTCCTCTGCAGAAAGAACACCAGTACCAATATCAAATGCTCGAAAGTGCGTTCTTCCATCTGCCGCATCCCTCGGACTCGGAAAGGCTGCGGCACTATCTACCTAGGAACCCTTGTCACACGCCTCCTTATTACCCACAGGTGATTATATTTTCCTATTGCAAAAGTCACCAATTAAAGGTTTGCGACACTTATGTAGGGGGTGTGAGTCCTTCGGGTCCACAGTCCTTCCCCAAGTCATTTAGATTGTACGATTTTTTTTCCACCAACTGGTTCTTCTATTCTTGTGTTTTGTTGTGTTTTTTTTTAATCCGTCCCATCTTCCGAACTGACTAAGACGTTCGGCTGATATGCCAAGACTAGAAATATTCAGGTCTACTAATTTGTCTTTAAAATAATCTTGATCATCATATGCTACTTTAAAGCTAATTTTCATTTCATGATGTCACGACTTTGTAATATTTCTATGAAAATTATTGTAAAATTTGTATATCGCCAGTCGGGTATCAAAAGGACGTATCTCCATAATTATCAATTTGCAGAAGAGCAGAAAAAACCTCACAACTTTTTTATTTTCCCTCCAATAACCGTAAAGCAAAATCGGATTCATATCTATTGGATTTACATATTATTGATTCATACGCGATTTTTGTTTTACGGTTATCGGAGGGAAAGTAAAAAAAGTTGTGAGGTTTTTTTCTGCTCTTCTGAAAATTTACAATTATGGAGAAATGTCGTTTTGATACCCGACTGACGATATATACTGCCACTTCATATAAAGCTAATAGTATTAAGATGAAAAGGGTGGTGTCCGTCATTGACTATTTAACTGTTTCTTGTTCTAGTCTTTTGTGATGGAGTGAAGGTACGACTTTATTTTGCTGTTAAAGTATTATTTTCCTAAAACTTCCAAAAAGTCATTAATTTTGGTATTATTTTATCTAGGTCACTCAAATTGCGAGCATAATTTAAGTCTAGGATAGTTTTTTCTTCCCATTTGATACCATATTCCCGGTAACCTTTGCTGTGTCTCACAACTTCACGGAAGAATTCGTGTTTTTCCCAGGGTGGTTGCAGGTGTGCAAAAAGTTCCAAAGCTAAGTAGCAGAATTCCAAATGCTGCCAACACTTTTGCAACACAACTTGTGTTTTGACAGCTTTACTTTGAACATAAAGTATTTTTATACGTAAAATTTGCAGAAAAGTAACATATGTAACTTAGTATAGCTTGGAGTTAGAAATATCAATAGTTTTCCGAATCACAACTAACAATGTAATCTAATTCAGTGGCAAACCATATACTAGCCATAAATATCATGCTCTATAATTTTTTTATGTACTATTTTATCAAAAGTAGGCTACTGTATCATATATACTCTAATACTGCTAGTGGAGTATATTATTCAAAGTCTGAAGTATACTGTTTATAGCTTACTGCAGTTACTTTATGGATGCAGTTGTACAATCCAATGCTATAGGTATTATAAAAATAAAACATGCCCAACTACATGCTTGATACTCATTAATGACTATACTACAACTATAAAAAGCATCATTTGATTTTCAGGGAGATCAATATTGATTGGCAGCCTGGCAGTCACATGCATTGTGAAGCTTTGATAATAGACTTGCCCTAACCTAATCCCCAAAATAAACAGAGAACTGCTGCAACATTGTAGTGAGGCTGTTTTAGGCTGCTAATCTTCCATGTTCCAGCTTTTCCTTAACCTGCTTTTACTGTATGTACACCTTGATAGCTACCAGCCCCTTTTAGATTCTTTTAACTAAAGAATAAACAGTTTTTAGAGAATTTGGTTATTTGTCCAAGACTTGAACTATTATCCACGTTTAGTTGAAGAGAAGTGGAGTAAGTAAAAACTTGTTCACTAGGTCGAAGGTTAAGACCGACTTACAAGTAAATTTTCACATAGCGACATTGAAACTCAAGGTGCTTTTAGTTTGACCAAGTTTTAAAAAGCAGGACCGCGAGATAATCTCTTATTGCAAAAGAGAAGAGATACATACATCTTGTGAGAAGAGATATTTCAAAAGATATACATCACCTGGTAAAAAAAAAAAAAATATCAGAAACGAAAACAGATCTTTTTTGTTTTATAGTTGCTCTTTTTTAGAGTTTTGGTTCCTGTTGGGTCGAGTTACTTACAGTTCATTACCTCAAACAGTTTGATCAATCTTCAAACACATATCAGGCAGCAGAGTAAGAATAAAGGCCATTTGTTTGTAAAACAGAAAGTCTGAAAATAATATAAAACTTTACAAGAAAACGATCTGAAAATAATAACCGAATTTTGAACTATTGATATACAATTTTTTATGAATCATCTGTTGGGGTCGCTTCCATTTTAATCAACTATTCCCCGAATTTGAATATAATCTATAGTTTAATTTTGTCTCATTAAGAGGGGCAGAGAGGATTGGCTGCAGTTTCTACGGTAAGAAGGTTATATTTAGGATAAGTTTTGATTGAAAATACAAAACATTGATGAAAATATAATACTTGAAAAAAAATTGGGGCTATATATTTGTACATTAAGGCCGGTGGGGGTAACCTGACCTAAACTAACCTACCCCCGCCCCCTCCTAATTAAAGTGCAAATATATAGCCCAAATTAAATAATTCCAACGTATTCTGTCACCCGCCACTTGTTTTCCAAAGAGCGTAAGCTAATTATTTCTAATACCCTGAGAAAGACCAGTTTGTTCTCGAGTTTTAAAACAGTAATTTGGATGTTGACGGTATCAAACATAAGTAACTTATAAACTATCGAACATTGGATTAATATGTTTTTAGGATGAACGTTTTACACCCAAAACCTAGAGTAAAAAAATAAAACTCAAACTAAATTGCAGAAAATAAGAGGAAAAGGTATCATCTTAAAGAGTCCATTTAATTTCTGAGTACAAAATATAACGGCAGTTATATTTTGAAAGAGCATAAAAAAGGTCTCGAGTGATATGTTCAACTAATTTATATCTCGATAATGAAAATATCTCCAAATTTATCACGAAATCTCCTCCCCCTTTTCTGCATAAGTACCAATGCTTTCCCTTTTTCATTTTAGATTAATTTTTTGATCTATCTCTCTTATATTTTCAGACCTTTAAAAATTAAACAGCATAGCAAAAGGAAACAAAATTTAAACTCATGGTAAAGCTGTCGAAAATAACTCTTTGCATCGATGCTCAGAATTACATTGAACGTAAACGCGTTCAAATGAAACTCTTTACCACGAGTCACAAGAGAATCTTTGATGAAAAGGTATAGCCTTATAAACATTATGCTTTTACTAGCATAGGGAGAAAAGTCAGTAATTCAATGATATATGTCTGGTTTTTGATGTGTAATAAGTAATTGAGACGAAACTTTGGAAAGTAGTGGAAAAATTATGTCAAGATAAGTCAACATGATAGTTAATAGGGGTGGATTGTCACTAGTGATAAATCACTAGGGATTGAAACCCTGAACGAAAGGGGATTTATTGGGAATCGATTTTTTTCGAAAAGACAGATTTTTGGGGAAATTCCCAAAAATTCGGGTATATAAGCACTGGTATTTTGAGACAAAATCTGCCAAAAATTTTTTGACAGATTGTCTTTGAGCAAAAATTATTTTGATATGTAAAAAAGATATTTTCAGACAAAAACAAGGTGTTACCAATTGAAGCTATAAAAAAAAAAAAAAAATCCAAATTACGGGTCAATGCTAGCAAAAAATTGTCATTGGAAAAAATCTAGAAATATCTCCAAAGACAACATGATTGCATAGCCCGAGGGGAAAGGGTGCAAAATTATTCAAATAGCTCCTTTCAAAACAGAGGATTCAAAGACACATTTTAATAGATGTATAGATAGGTTTATTTCAAATATACAACAAAAATCATTCAGTAAATAAATCCACTTATCTCCACAAAGACTCCATAGCCTGTTAAGGAGTGGGATCAAAATATTCAAATATTAAACATTAACACCCGTGATTCCCAACGTTGGGCGCCGGCTCCACCAGTTGGACATGGCAATATTTTGATGGGTTATGGGCAGGACTTGCAACCTTCGGCTGTCTCTACTTTAGAGCTTTAATTGGAAAAAGCATTTTTAATGTGAATGGCGTCGCATTCAAATGCTTTCAAAAAGCGAAAAAGATGCATGGTAGTATTGTAATGACGTTTATGTATTGTATAAAAAGTGTTGGATTCAGATAATATCTTCCATTAGAATAAAATATGCCTAGAGGACGACGTGAAAAAAAAGATACCTTTTTAAGGACAGAATGAGACTGTTGAATTGTACCAGAGTATATGTATCTTTATTGTTATATCTATAGGTATTTAACGTCTATATCCCCTCCCCCATATCCCCCCCCCAAAAAAGCAAAGAAAAAATTACTCTGCTCCTTTCGCTATTGAACTTCTACTTTAAAGTACTTATAATCATTTGATTCTTTTATGAAGACCCAGATATATAACTGCTGGATCGTGTCAAGCTAAGGATTATAGAAAATTGGTGTTTTTTAGGGTTTAGTAATTGTGCTAAGAAACTTTTAGTGTTTGGTGATGATATATTGTGTTGTGACTTCTTTCTGGCAATGGTGCCTGATCTCTATATAAGATTTTTGTTTTAAAGACTTTTTATGGAAGGTTCTTCAGATCAAAAATGAAGGTCGATATAATGTGTTTGCTGAAGAGGGTGGTAACCTCCCTGAATTTCGGAAGAATTATTAACGTTAAAAAATAAAATAAGTAGATATTAAGAAACGTCACTTTTCTTATGAAAGTTAAGTCTGACTGAAACTAACCGTATAGCAAACTTTGAAGTTTAGATCTGCCAAATCTCCACATATATTATAGTTCACTCCTCCCTCTGCCCTCCCCCCTTGGGTTTGTCCTTTCATGCTTTTTAATTTTCAATGTAGAATATAAAATGAATATCTATTTTGGAAACTCAGATATAGGTCAGCTGGATCTATTTTTATGATCAAATAATCTTGTGTCCTATTATCCTGTGCTAAATGATGATTGTGTAGTCTTTTCGGACCGACGATCTTAACAAATCGTTAGTGTTGTGTAATTGTTAGTGTATTTTTTAATAATTATTTGTAAAAAATTTGAGTGTATGGTGTTAATTTTATTTTAGGCAATGTTGCCCGATTCTGATGGAGTGGAGTTTGTTTGTGTACACAGTATAAATATATTAACAGTAGCGAAAAGTACTATACTCTCCATTAAATATTTTTGGCTCACATCAATCCAGACCTCTCTTCATGATTCCGCCTTCGCGCAAGCGCAATATTGTTATTGCTATACGTTTATTATGCAATATTGTTATTGCTATAAATGTTTAGCGCATAACGACAGGCTTATGGGAAACCTGAACTGAAACTATTGATGTGACGCTGACGGATTTTTCGTTTCCGTGCGCTTCGATCTATGCCATTTCTGAAAAATTTTTCGCTTCTGTTATAGATCTATACTGTGTTAGTGTATGTGTTGTGTGATACAGTGGAGTTGTTAGTGTATGTGTGGAAAATTATTAGTATAGATTGTCAATGTATGTTGTTAATTTCTTCTAGGCAATGCTTCCTGGCTCTGATACAGTGGAGTTTTTTCAAAGACTGCCAACAGAAACCTTATTCTTTATATTCTATTATATGGAAGGGACAAAGGCACAGTATTTAGCAGCGAGGGCGCTGAAAAAACAGTCCTGGCGTTTTCATACCAAATATATGATGTGGTTTCAAAGGCACGAAGAGCCTAAAACTATTACCGAAGAATATGAACAGGTAATTTAAAATAAGTAGTTATTCCTTTTGTCGCTTTATTAGCCCTAACGAGAGTTTGTCCATTTTCAACGTAATATCAAAAACCCTGTATTTTCTAGCGATATAAGGATTCCTGAACCAAAGGGGAAGGTCAAGAAAAATCTTGAGTAGCTGAAGAATTGTCTCCGAATGATAAATAAAACTCCTTGTTGAGAACGGATATAAAACGTAGAGAACGTATCGTCGATTATTGTTTGAATTGTATCTGTGTTTAAATAGTATTTAAATAGGTATTGAAGTTTAAATAAGAACTCAGCAGTGGTCGTTTTCGCATTTTAATTTACTAGTTGAAGTTATCTTTAAATTTAATTTC
Organism: Artemia sp. Qi Xiang Cuo; assembly: GCF_049724085.1. Classification (NCBI taxonomy): domain Eukaryota; kingdom Metazoa; phylum Arthropoda; class Branchiopoda; order Anostraca; family Artemiidae; genus Artemia; species Artemia sp. Qi Xiang Cuo. The sequence goes on along the minus strand of NC_142813.1, from coordinate 44,144,214 downwards.
ATTTTTTGGTATTCCTTTCTTCTTATGTTGTTTTTTTGTTTGTGTATTCTACATTTTCCTTTATTTACTCCTCTGTGCATTTTGGTATTTGTTAAGAGGGTAAAAATAAATTATTATTATTATTATGTATCATATAAACTGTGCAAATAAACATATATCCTTAATCTTTAAACACCAAATATACTGTAGGTTCTCCAAAGGATCCTAGACCCGAAAGCTATTGCCTGAGAATTTTGAACCGGTAATTTCTGAAATTGGCAAAGACCAAATATGTTATAGTGGCTCCAAGTCTATAATCGGTAAAAACCAAATATGAGCTCCAAAGGATAACAAAACCAGAAGTTATTGTCAAAAAATTTCATTCAGTAATGTCGTTAATACCGTAACCGGTAAACATCAAATATATTACTGGAGCTCGCAAGGTTCACAGAGCCAAATGATATTGCCGAAGAATTTGAATAGGTAATTACGCTAAATCGGTAATCGTTAAACACCAAATATATCATAGGGGCTCGGAAAGATCACATGACCGAATGATATTGCCGAAGAATTTTAATTGGTAATTTTGGTAAACCCTTAAGCCCCAAATATATCATAGGGCCTCGGAAGGATCACAGGACCAGATGATACCGTCAAAGAACTTGAAGCGGTAATTTCAGTAAATTCGTAATCATTAAGCACTAAGTATATTATAGGTGCTCCAAAGAATTGCAGAGCTGAAATCTCTTGCCGAATAATTTGATTCGGTAAAAGCCAAGTAAAAAAACAATTACGATAAAGCAATCACAAAAAAGTAATCACAGTAATCACAAAAAACGACTACGATAAAGTAATCACAAAACAAAGTAATATTCTGTATAAAAAAACAAAAAATTACTCAAAAACGGAGTAATATTATTGGGGTTCCGAAGGATCACATTCGGTGTGATTTAAAAAGATAACGGATTGGGGGGATGGAGGGGTATTTTTTTTCAGCAGCTCAGGAAGAGAGTGGGTCACAAAAAAAAATTAGAAATTACTTAAGTGTGTAACAATAGATAAAACTTTGGCCAAGTGTTTTCGATACTTTTCTGCAGGCTAGGAAAATACTGGACATGTACAAAGGGCTTGTTTAAGGAAGGGTAGAGGGTACACAAATCAATGAATAATATGTGTGAATAAATAATACAAATAAAAATATGGATAATATGAGAAACCAGAGGTAGAATCTTGAGATTATCTCAAGATAAATTCGGTAAAAAATTATTTAATATAAGGTAAAGTTGGTAGGATAAATTGACTAAAAATTAGGTAAAAATCTTGCGGCTAAGGGTGACAAGAGACCACGCCTCTCTGACCCTTAAATTGTAATGTACCTGAAGAGCACGTATGAGTTCTCTCCTAAATTCAGGAAGTAGACAGTGATCTGTTTTGATGAAAAACTACCATGTCACTCTTGTCTCCAGTATACTGCTTCTGTAGGAAACCTACAACTTTACAGGAAAGAAAAAATTGCCTTCTGTCATTTAGCTTGCTCTTACCCCCCTCCCCCACCCTCTAAATCTAAAAAGTCATTAGAATATATCCGGTGTAGTGTTAGATAATGTCAAATAAATTTTCTGATGTAGCCTTTGAGCCCCTATTGTAACTCCTCCAGGAGCTGAAATTTTGTTATTTAGCCTAATATTTTTACATATTTTCTATTGTATTGATCCAATCTTCTTTTCTATGTTGCCCCTCTTGGATCATAATCCCTTGGAGTATAAACTTAATAATAGGATTAGCTTCATTTTCAAAGATAATATCAAGCCCTGCTATATTTTCAAATATTTACTAAAAAAATGAATTGATGATACACATGAAAGAGAATGATAATGGACTGTCGTATGTAATTTTGTTTCATGTCTTAACTTCATTGGTTTAACATTTATGTGGGTTGGGGTGGGTTTTGAACCTCAGCGTGGAAGGTATGAAAGTTTACTCGTATCAGTTAAATCTTAATCTGAAATATTGCTCGTATTGGTACATATATTTTGCGGTATTACTATTAAATACATCAATATGTGTTACCTGAATGTCCGCAAGTTGGTGAATGTCGATTTTCACTGGTGAATGTCTAAAATACCTGTTTTTTTCTCCTTAGATTTTTTCAGCCTTGCCAGTCAACTTTTTCAATTTAATGCAAGGTTTGATGACGACAGGTTAGGTTGGATTAAATTAGGATTGGTTAGGTTAGGTTGGATTAGGTTAGCTTAGGCTAGGTATTTAACCTATTTCTGATATTTATAATCAAATTTACCATAACCTAGCCTAATCCAACCTAACGTAACCTAAACTAACATAACCAAACCTAAGTTTAACTTTTACCATCATAGCTTGCATAAGACTGAAAAAGTTGACTCGCAAAGCTAATTGAACCCAAGCAGAGATAACGCAATTTTGGGCATTCACCAGTGAATGTCAACATTAACCAGATTTCGGACATTTATGGTAACAAATATATATATTATACATATTATATTATACATATATATTTGCAGTAAGCTGTCTTCCAGGCGATACGCTCTGCTGGGAGCAATATCCCAACCCTATGATTGGAGTGCCATTTTTATACTCCTTAGTTTTGTTTGCTTCTTTTTGGCTTCTCTTATTCCTTTGTTTCCAGAGCACACACATTATCATCAACTAATTTTAACTTTTTAAAGATTCTCTCATCACATATACACTAGAAAAATATCTAAAATTATTTTCTGGGGGGGGGGGGTCTGATTTTTATTCAAAACTTCGTTATACAACTGATTCACTTCCATCAAAGATGTCGATAATTGGTGCTCGTATCGGTATATATATTTTTCGGTATGCTGTCTTCCAGGCGATACCCTGTACTGGGGGCCATATCCCTACCCTATGATTGGAGTGCCATTTTTTATACCACTTAGTTTTGTTTGCTTCTTTGCTGGCTTTTTGTATTAACTCTTTTCTTTTGTTTCCAGGGCACATACATTTATTTCGACTATGAAAAGTGGGGTCAAAGGAAAAAAGAAGGCTTCACGTTTGAATACAAGTACTTAGAAGACAGGGATCTGAATTGAAGTCATCACCTCGGGTGACCTCATTGTGGTCGCACACTTAATTTGTTTTTTTATTCTGTCAACAACTATTGTTCCAAGCACGATTAAGCTACTGGGTCATAATAGTTCTTGCGATTATTATGATAAAAAGAAACATTAGGTTGTTTCCTCCAAGGAGTATTCCTTTTTTCTTTCTTGTTCTTTTGAAGGAGCTCTAACCATCTAGGGTTTTCAATGCTAGGTGGTTTGAGGTAGTCAAGGTGAAAAATTTGACAAAAAAAATGTTGTTTTTTCTATTGTAACGGACTTGTCACATTGAATACAGTCTCACTGTTTTTAAGTCTGGAGTTTTTATTTCCTAGGCTGGGTCGTATCGAACATTCGCCATTTCTTTGGCAGTGATATTGTACAGTTTTCTCTTGTCTTTTTTGTTTTGCGCAGTATTTGGTCGCAAGGAAAGAAAAGTTTATAAATAAATGATAATGTCTCTCACTCTTTTGCCTTTATTTTAGATCCAGGGGTGGTTTTATCCTCTCTCACTCTATCCTTCACTGAATGAACCATCAGCTTTAGTTTTTTCTTGATTGACATCATTCTTCCTGCTAGCAGCAACAGGGAGGGCATAATTTATGCCCTGGGGGCATATAAGGTGATTATAGAAAGCGTTGTCGTAGAAACTCAAAAAGGACTCATTCGATTGGAAATTGAAAGGCCTACTGCCCTTTTTAACAGTCGAAAGTGATTGGAAGGCTAGACATTTTTATAGTAAAGATCGTTGTTTTTTTTTTTTTTTTTTTTTTTTTTTTTTTTTTTTTTTTTTAGACCAGGGCACTTTGTATCGAAAGAGCTGTCGTAGGAACTTCGAAAAGGGCTCATTCGATTGAAAATAGAAAGGGCTAGTGTCCTTTTTAATAGTTGAAAGGAATTGGAGGGCAACTAATCCCCCTCCCACGCCCGCCCTCCCATTTTGTTTAAAAACTAAATGTCGCCTTAAGATTATATCACAATGCATTGTGTTAATGCTAATTTCCAATAAGGCATCTAAGCAGTATCCCGTGAACTACTGAGGGTATTATGTTCAAACTTTCGAGGCAACTTCTACTCTGAAAATTTAACCAAATCAAAATAGCGTAAGTGTATCCAAGCTATCAAAGAAAGTAAACAGATTTTTTTGTGAATGGTATCAAGTTTTCTATTTAATGTCAACTAGAGGAGGTATGAAAATAAATTAAACAGTACTATTTGTGTCCAGATTTCTAATGCAAGCCAAACTATAAAGTCTTTAAAAAAATGAAAAGATTTAAACTATTATTTTCTTTTTCCCTGAAAAGACTATGTCAATATAAAATGAACAGAAATTAATTAAAAAAAACTTCTTCCACAAAATAAGTTTTGCAAAGAAAAGTAAAGAACTCCATTAGACCAAAAATGAGCAAAAATAAAATCAAATAATCTACCAAGCGTGAAACTACCACAAACCAGCATCGATAAATAAATGAAACCCATCACGAACAGAAATTACAATAAATTACCAAGTCAAACTCAAAACGAGCAGAAATTAACATGAGTAGGGCTCAAAACCCTTATGCCTTCCCAAGGCCAGAACATAATTTGCACTTCGATGAAAAAAATACAAATGAATGTGCATTGTCATTTTAATATACATAGGCTGGTATTTATTAATCAAAATGTTAATCTTATTTGATTTATTAAAGTTATAAAAGTAAAAACATTTATATTTTTTCCAGTAAAGTGCAAATTATGTTCTGGACTTCTCCGAATTTAAGATAGGAACGGGTCCACAATTAGTGATGAGGAAAGAGTTAAAGATAGATGGGCGGTACATTTGATCTTCTGTTACACTGCTAAATATTTGACTATCAAGTTTAATATTTGACTATTCCAGGAAAGTTCCACCCAAATTTTCGTCCTGACTTTTACCAACGTCATGATCTCTCGGAAAGTAGTTACCCTTCCTAACCTACAAAACCGCAGCAGTCTATAACCGTGACTGTTTTCCTTTCCTACGCTTAATTTGCATAGACTAGAATACCATCTATCCCTATTCCTACCAGCCTGGGAATTAAAATCCATTAATAAAAGTACAATATTCCAATCTCTGATCACGCTTATTTGTTCCTACTACTGAGAATTAATCTGAATCACAACTTCATTCATCAGTCGATTCTACCAGGGGCAAAGCACTTAGTACTTACCCTAATTTTGCCATTTGCACTTATCAAATATTCTTATCATTACAATGGAAAAAACGACAAGTGTTGCCAAACACTAAATGACGTCGATAGTATTTCTTTGTCGACACTCGTGTCAGTCCCTCTTTTCTGACTTACCAATGCTCTTTGGCATGACTAACTTCTAAGAGAGGAAAATGACACCGTGTCGAAGAAACGAATCACCAACACCATCTAGCATTTGATGTTTTTCGAACTCGGTAATCGTGTGTTTTTAGAAACTAAATCAGAAACTTGTTATATTACAGTAGTTTTGCCTTGAAATTCTGTTAAAAACGTAAAAAAGCGCTAACCCTCACCCCCCCAAAAAAAAAATCGTCCGACTCGTTAAAACATAACGAAAATGCATACAAATAAATTTTTGGTATTTTGTAAAAAATTATATAGCCCTCTCTCACGAAAAAAATACCCCTTCCCCCAGAATAAAAATCCTGGCTATGGCCTTTCCCTTGTACAGGAGTCTTTTTTAACTGCTTTAAATATTGCTGTGGATGCGCTTTGAAACTTGAGTTTGTTTAGTTGACTAAAATGAGTTTAAAAACCCACTTTTTTTTCATTTTTAACACACCTAGCTTTTCAAACGTTTATACCAAGAAGATCTTCCGCCGACAGCGAAAAAAAATGTTGTCTTAATGGGAAAAATAAATGGAAGAATCTAAACAAATGTAATTTAATAAATTAAATAAATGTAGAAATTGCAAAGAGCTTGCCCCAAAATCCATTAAGTTTGATTTCACTTAAAGGAATACACAAAAGAACATATCAAGTACCAAGGATATTGAAATGTTTTTAGCTTACTCTTCACCCACGCTTCTTTCTTTTAAATTTTCCGCCCACCACTTCCCGAAACTGCATAGCTGCATATGAAGATCTCTTCCATTAAAAATTGAATTCTCAATTTTTCCTAACTACACGTGGTTTTTCACATTTTTTGAGAATTCAAAAATAGAATTCTCAATTTTTCCTAATAACATGTGGTTTCAAATTCAAAGAAATATTGAAAAAAACAGAAGAGGAAGAGAGAAATAAAAATACAGACAAGCGGAGAGAGAGAGAAGATGTGAGGAAAATGGATCTTGATAAGCCTCATATCAATGAAAGACATGTATCTTTGAGAGTCAAATGTTCGCTTTTTTAGATGTTCATTTAAATGGACATTTAAATTTTTACAAACGGATAAGTGAGTTATTAATAATTGCTTGCATTCAATTTTTTAACATCTGTAAGATTACTAGGTATTTAGTTCTTCAATTCTTTCTGATACAAACCGATTCTAGTGATGAACATAGTTGATTTCTGAAATGATACACTTGCTATTTAGTTCGTAGTCTTTGCTTTTCTTCTTCTATTCGTGTTTGTCTTTCTTACTTTGCTATGGTTATTTTCCTTTACTTCTTGTTTCAACTTAAATTTATTGTAGACGTAAAATACCGGGTTTCCGGTACAGCCACAGACAAAGGATATATCTATGCATTTATTTTGAAAAAAAAACCGTCTTTATTGACATCATTCACCCTTTCAGCAGAATTTTATTGAAAGTACATCATTTTTGGAGAGTGGGCTATGATTGAACAGCTTTTAAAAATTCCTTACGTTATGTTTGGTCATCCTCAAAGACCTAATTTCCATAACTTTCTACTACATTGAACAAAATGGCAATCTGAAAATTTTCATTGGGTGTGTTTGGGGGAATGGTGGGCGTGAGAGGGGGTTTAGTTACCCTCCAATCACCTTTGACTATTCAAAAAGGCACTAGCCCTCTCAATTTCCAATTGAATGAGTCCATTTTGAAGTTTTTACGACAATTCTATCTATAAGAACCTTATATGCCCCCAGGGCATAACTTACAACCTTTGTTCTGGAGGGTTTGTCATCCTTAAATACATAATTTCCAGAACTTTCAACTACGTTGAACAAAATGGCTATCTCTAAACTTTGATTGAATGTGTTTGGGGGGTTAATTACTCTCCACTAACTTTCAACTATTAAAAAGGGTAATTTCAATTTCCTATCAAATGACCCCTTTTTGAAATTTCGACAACAACCTTATATGCCCCCAGGGCATAACTTACAACCCTTGCACTTAGGGGGTTATCATCCTAAAAGACCTAATTTCCAGAACTGTCAACTATGTTAAAGAAAAATGGACATCTAAAAATTTTGACAAGGTGTGTTTGGGGAAATGGTGGGCGTGAGAGGGGGGTTAGTTGCCCTTCAATCGCTTTCGACTTTTAAAAAGGGCACTAGCCCTTTCAATTTCCAATTGAATGAGCACTTTTTGAAGTTTCTGCAACATCGCTTTCTACAAAAACCTTATATGCCCCCCCAGGGCATAACTTGCAACCCTTGCCCTGAGGGCTGGTGGGGGGGGGGAGGGGTTGTCACCCTCAAAGACCTAATTTCCAAAACTTTCAACTACGTTGAATAACATGGCTATCTAAAAATTTTGATTGGATGTGTTAAGGGAAAAAGTGGGCATGAGAGGGGGGTTAGTTGCCGTGAAATCACTTTCGACTATTATAAAGGGCACTAGCCCTTTTTATTTCCAATCGAGTGAGCCCTTTTTCAAGTTTCTACGACAAACATTTCAATAAAAACCTTATATGCCCCCAGGGCATAACTTATGACCTTTACCTTGAAAACTGTGGGGGGAGTGTCCTGCTCAAAGGTATAGTTTCCAGAACTTTAAACTGCGTGAAACAAAATGACTATCTCAAAATTTTGATTGGCTTTGTTTGGGGAAATGGTGGGCGTGGAAGGGGTTTTAGTTGCCTTCCAATCACTTTCGACTATTAAAAAGGGCACTAGCCGATACAATTTCCAATAGAATGAGCCCATTTCGAAGTTTCTACGACAACTTCTTCGAGACGAAGTGCCCTGGTCTAAAGGAAAAAATTGTTAAATAATACATTGTGCCAACATCGTTCTTATATGCCCCCAGGGCATAACTTAAAACCCTTGCCCTGAGGGTTGTGGGGAAGTGTACTACCAGGAAGCAACACATAGCAGATAAATTAGTTTAACTAATTTACCTTGGTAGAGGTTTTACAGCCCGAAAACGTCAACCAAAACAGACTATACCCAGATGAATTATCCATTAATCGGAATCCCGTGCAATTCCTGTCTCGTTTACTAGGTTATAATTTCCTCTAGGGGCACCACTCCTCAAATGGAAATAGAGTTCACCGCACGGTCCCCAGTCTTGCAGGTACCCCAAAAGGGTTGAGGCCGCCCTTTGTAGAGACCGTTGTCCATTAATCTGTATCTTACGCCCAGCCGCAGTCGTCCACCTATAGAAGATCCTCCACGATGGTGTTCTGCGTCATCATGCAATTTAACCCATTGCTGGGAGAAGGTCTGTAACTCACGAGACGTGTCCACACACAGGTGGGCCCTACTGAGTGCACATTCAAGGGATCTTCTTCCTCCTCCGCCTGTATTTACGGGTGCCGGGTGAGGACACCCCAGTTTCTATAATGGACCCCAAGGGACAAAATCCCCCCTTGGTTCACGCGTCCTATGGAGGTGCCCTATATATCTGTATGGTGGTACCCTATCCAGCACCTGGGGACGTGCTGAGTGACCTGGGGGAGGATTAATGATCTGTATTCTGCAGCGTTGACGAATTGTAGGAGATTGTACATTTTTTCCAGTTTCAGTAGTCCTTAATGCTAGGCATTTATGCAGAACACAACTTATTGAGTAGTTTCATTAGAAATAGCTTTTTTTGGAATATTTTATAGGAAAGAAACTAATAATACACCAAAATTCGCCCTCCCTATTATTTTTGTGAATTGAAGCCACTGCATACAAGCCGGATTCCACATGATGATGTCACCTGGTCATTGTACCTCGACCAAATTTCCCATCTTCAGTCAGAACTTAGCTTAACCTTCTAAAACTCACTTTATTTATTTATTTCTGAACATTACCTCACGATATTTTTCCCTTATTGATTTCCAGCGATTTCTTGGGGGGGGGGGGGTAGAAGCAACTTAATAACAGTTTTAGGTAAATTTTAGCAAAACCTACAGTTCCTCTGGCTTAAGTAATATTTTTGTTTAACGTCTTTTTTCCCTGCATACAATGAAGACTTTGCAATGTGCGGCTATTGCAAAGTGGCAATAGAAATTTTGGTAAGTTTTTCAGTCTCTGGGGGGAATATCAGTTATCCTATTCCTTCTAAAAACTTAAGTGGGTCTATCTTCCACGAAAAACGAGCATACCTCTAAAAAAAAGTTTTTTCAATGAAGATACCAAAAATGTGTTTTTCTCAATCCAAAAAAAGGGGGGGGATACCTTCCTATTCCTATAAGAGGCTATTTGAGTAGCTATGAATTATCCGGTATTAATGTCAAGCGGTTTGGCTATCAAAGAAAAGAACTATGTGAAAAAAAGAGGCCACCTCACTTGCCATATCTAAAAACAGAGCTTTGGGTATAACCAAACAAGTAAATTCTATTTGGCCTTAGAGTGACAGGCGAAAGGAAATACGAATAAAAGTTATATATATATATATATATATATATATATATATATATATATATATATATATATATATATATATATAAGAACTTTTGTGAGGAAAGTGCAAACTATATATTTTTATCAGAAGAAAAAGGAAAAATTAACAACATTGAGCCTTGTAAGACCACTTAATTCAATGCAAAAAAATGTAAAAGAATACAAAAGGATTCCATACCACGTGCTACCTTTTTTTAAAGCCATATTTCTTCTGTTCATAGAACAAGCCCGTTTTGGACCTTCCCAAGTTAACTATTTTAGGATACCCTTCGCGCTAGAAATAGAAAAACATTTCAAAATAAATTTATGCCAGAACCAAGAATACTTGCTAAGGTCCTTGTCATCCTCATTTGAGAGTTGGTTGCCACAACTCCTGTCCACTCATCCACAAGGACTCGGTATATCGTATTTTCTAGTGCAGTGCATAATAACTGAGCTATCATAACATTGCCAATATTCTTCGTCCCTCATCTTGGATGCATTCAAGACCCCCTTCCTGAAAGTTTTAGTGCCCAAGAGCTCCATCACCTCCACAATACACGGGACTGAAATAGAACAGGGAGAGGATAGAAGGTTTTCAAAAGTCAAAAGACGACAACACAATGAATGGGAAACAATACTTAAATTATTCAAAGGTTCAGAATGACTTGTTGCATAAGCTAAAAAAAATCAAACTGATACTTTTCATGATCTTCATAGGCTAAGTTCGTTAAGGACATTCAGTATCAAATATGCTTCTGAGGAGGACACTCCCCTATAACCCTCGGGGCAAGGGTTTTAAGTTATGCCTTGAGGGCTTATAAGAACAATGTTGGCACCATGTACTATTTATTATTTTTTTTCCTTTAGAGCTAGGCACTTCATATGGAAGTGGTCGTCGTAGAAACTTCAAAAGGGGCTCATTCGATTGGAAATTGAGAGTTCTAGTGCCCTTTTTAATAGTCGAAAGTGATTGGGGGCAACAAGCCCCCCCACGCCCATCATTCCCCCAAAGACATCCAATCCAAATTTTTAGATAGCCATTTTGTTCAGCGTAGTTGATTTCTTGATAGATAATATGTTTTTGAGGAGGAAACTCCCACACAACCCTCAGGGCAAGGGTTTTAAGTTATGCCCTTGGGGCATGTAAGGTTTTTATAGAAGGCGTTGTCGTAGAAACTTCAAAACAGGCTCATTCGATCTGAAATTCAAAGGCATAGTGCCCTTTTGAATAGTTGAAAGTGATTTAAGGTCAAACTCACCCCCCCCCCCATGCCCATCATTCCCCCAAACACATCCAATCAAAGTTTGAGATAGCCATTTGGTTCAGCGTAGTTGATTTCATGATATAAAATATTTTTTTGAGTAGGATACTCCCCCACAACCCTCAGGGCAAGGGTTTTAAGTTATGCCCTGAGGGCATATGAACGATGTTGGCACAATGTACTATGTATTATTTTTTTCCTTTAGAGCAGGGCACTTCATATGGAAGGGGTGGTCGTAGAAACTTAAAAAGGGGCTCATTCGATTGGAAATTGAGAGTTGTAGTGCTCTTTTTAATAGTTAAAAGTGATTGGAGGGCAACTAGCCCTACCCCTCTGCCCATCATTCCCCCAAACACATCCAATCAAAATTTTGAGATAGACTTTTTGTTCAGCGTAGTTGATTACCATATAGAAAATATGTTTTTGAGGAGGACACTCCCCGACAACCCTCATTGCAAGCGTTTTAAGTTATGCCCTTGGTGCATATAAGGTTCTTACAGAAGGCGTTGTCGTAAAAACTTCAAAACAGGCTCATTCTATTGGAAATTTGAAGAGCTAGTACCCTTTTTAATAGTCAAAAGTGATTGGAAGGCAACAAGCCCCCCCACCACCAGCCGTCCCCCAAACACATCCAATCAAAATTGTGAGGAAGCCATGGTGTTCAGCGTGGTTGATTTCCAGATAGAAAATATATTTTTTAGGAGGACACTCCCCCACAATCCTCCCCCACAGAAACTTCAAAAGGGGCTCATTCGATTGGAAATTGAGAGTTCTAGTGCCCTTTTTAATAGTAGAAAGTGATTGGAGGGCAATTAGCCCCCACCCCACCTCCACGCCCATCATTCCCCAAAACACATCCAGTAAAAATTTTAGATAGACATTTTGTTCAGCGTAGTTGATTTCCAGATAGAAAATATGTTTTTGAGGAGAACACTCCCCCACAACCCTCAGTTCAAGGGTTTTAAGTTATGCCCTGGGGACATATAAGGTTTTTATATAAGGCGTTGTCGTAAAAACTTCAAAACAGGCTCATTTGATTGGAAATTCCAAGGGCTAGTACCCTTTTTAATAGTCGAAATTGATTGGAGGGCAACTAGCCCCCCCCTACGCCCATCATTCCTCCAAACACATCTAATCAAAATTTTGAGATAGCCATTTTGTTCAGCGTAGCTGATTCCCAGATAGAAAATATGTTTTTGAGGAGGACAATCCCCAACAACCCTCAGGGCAAGAGTTTTAAGTTATGCCCTGGGGGCATATGAGGTTTTATAGAGGGCGTTGTCGTAGAAACTTTGAAAAGAGCTCAAAGGATTTGAAATTGTAGTGGCTAGTGCCATTTTTAAGTCGAAAGTGATTGGAGGGCAACTAGCCCCCCCCCCCCACGCCCATCATTCCCCCAAACACATCCAATCAAAATTATGAGATAGCTATTTTGTTCAGCGTAGTTGATTTCCAGATAGGAAATGTGTTTTCGAGGAGGAGACTCCCCCACAACCCTCTGGGCAAGGGTTTTAAGTTATGCCCCGAGGGCATATAAGAACAATGTTGGCACAATGTACTATGTATTATTTATACATAGAAAATATGTTTTTGAGAAGGAAACTCCCCCACAACCCTCAGGGCAAGGGTTTTAGGTTATGTCCTGGGGGCATATAAGGTTTTTATATAAGGCGTTGTCGTAAAAACTTCAAAACATGCTCATTTGATTGGAAATTCTAAGGGCTAGTACCCTTTTTAATAGTCGAAAGTGATTGGAGGGTAATTAGCCCCCCCCCCCCACGCCCATCATTCCCCCGAACACATCCAATCAAAATTTTGATATAGCCATTTTGTTCAGCGTAGTTGATTTCGAGATAAAAAATATGTTTTTGAGGAGGACACTCCCCCACAATCATCGGGGCAAGGGTGTTAATTTATTCACTGGGGGCAAATAAGGTTTTTTTATAGAGGGCGTTGTCGTATAAACTTCGAAAAGGGCTCAAATGATTTGAAATTGGAGTGGCTAGTTCCATTTTTAAGTCGAAAGTGATTGGAGGGCAACTAGCCCCCCCCCACGCCCATCATTCCCCCCAACACATCCAATCAAAATTATGAGATAGCCATTTTGTTCAGCGTAGTTGATTTCCAGATAGGAAATGTGTTTTCGAGGAGGACACTCCCCCATAGCCCTCAGGGCAAGGTTTTAAGTTATACCCTGAGGGCATATAAGAACAATGTTGGCACAATGTACTATGTATTATTTATACATAGAAAATATGTTTTTGAGAAGGAAACTCCCCCACAACCCTCAGGGCAAGGGTTTTAGGTTATGTCCTGGGGGCATATAAGGTTTTTATAGAAGGCGTTGTCGTAGAAACTTCAAAACAGGCTAATTCGATTGGAAATTCGAAGGGCTAGTACCCTTTTTAATAGTCGAAAGTGATTGGAGGGCAACTAGCCCCCCCCCCCCCCCACGCCCATCATTCCCCCAAAAACATCCAATCAAAATTTTGAGATAGCCATTTTATTCAACGTAGTTGATTTCCAGATATAAAATATGTTTTTGAGGAGGACACTCCCCCAAAACCCTCAGGGCAAGGGTTTTAAGTTATGCCCTGGGGGCATATGAGGTTTTTTATAGAAAGTGTTGTCGTAGAAACTTCGAAACAGGCTCATTTGATTGGTAATTGGATTGGCTAGTGCTATTTTTAAGAGTCGAAAGTGATTGGAGGGCAACTAGCCCCTCCCCCACGCCCAGCATTCCCCCCAACACATCCAATCAAAAATTTGAGACAGCCATTTCTTTAAGCGTAGTTGATTTACAGATAGAAATTATCCTTTTAAGGAGTACACTCCCCCATAACCCTCAGGGCAAGGGTTTTAAGTTATGCCCTGAGGGCATATAAGAACAATGTTGGCACAATGTACTATGTATTATTTTTCTCCTTTAGAGAAGGGCACTTTATATGGAAGGGGTCGTCATGGAAACTTCAAAAGGGGCTCAATCGTTTGGAAATTGAGAGTGCTAGTGCCCTTTTTAATAGTCGAAAGTGATTGGAGAGCAACGAGCACCCCACGCCCATTATTCCCCCAAACACATCCAATCAAAATTTAGAAATAGCCACTTTGTTCAGTGTAGTTGATTTCCAAATAGAAAATATATTTTTGAGAAGGACACTCCCCCACAACCCTCAGGGCAAGGGTTTTAAGTTATGCCCTTGGGGCATATAAGGTTTTTATAGAAGGTGTTGTCTTAAAAGCTTCAAAACTGGCTCATTCGATTGGAAATTTGAAGAGCTAGTACCCTTTTTAATAGTCGAAAGTGATTGGAGGGCAACTAGCCCCCCCCCCACAACCATCATTCCCCCAAACACATCCAATCAAAATTTTGAGATAGTCATTTTGTTCAGCGTGGTTGATTTCCAGATAGAAAATATATTTTTGAGGAGACACTCCCCCACAACCCTCCTCGGGGCAAGCGTCTTAAGTTATGCCCCCAGGGTATATAAGAACGATGTTGGCACAATTTACTATGTATTATTTTTATTCCTTTCGAGAAGGGCACTTCATATAGAAGGGGTCGTCATAGAAACTTCAGAAGGGGCTTATTTAATTGGAAATTGAGTTCTGGTGTCCTTTTTAATAGTGGAAAGTGATTGGAGGGCAACTAGCCCCCCCCCCTCCGCACCCATCATTCCACAAAACACATCCAGTCAAAATTTTGAGATAGCCATTTTGTTCAGAGTAGTTGATTTCCAGATAGAAAATATGTTTTTGAGGAGGACACTCCCCCACAAACCACAGTGCAAGGGTTTTAAGTTAAGCCCTGGGGACATATAAGGTTTTTATATAAGGGGCGTTGTCGTAAAAACTTCAAAACAGGCTCATTCGATTGGAAATTCGAAGGGCTAGTACCCTTTTTAATAGTCGAAAGTGATTGGAGGGCAACTATCCCCCTATCCCCCACGCCCATCATTCCCCCAAACACATCCAACGTAAATTTTGAGATAGCCATTTTGTTCAGCATAGTTGATTTCCAGATAGAAAATATGTTTTTGAGGAGGACACTTCCCCACAACCCGTCAGGGCAAGGGTTTTAAGTAATGCCGCGGGGGCATATAAGGTTTTTATAGAGGGCGTTGTCGTAGAAACTTTGAAAAGGGCTCAAATGATTTGAAATTGGAGTGGCTAGTGCCATTTTTAAGTCGAAAGTGATTGGAGGGCAACTCGCCCCCCCCCCCACGCCCATCATTCCCCCAAACACATCCAATCAAAATTATGAGATAGCTATTTTGTTCAGCGTAGTTGATTTCCAGATAGGAAATGTGTTTTCGAGGAGGACACTCCCCCACAACCCTTAGGGCAAGGGTTTTAAGTTATGCCCCGAGGGCATATAAGAACAATGTTGGCACAATGTACTATGTATAATCTATACATAGAAAATATGTTTTTGAGGAGGACACTTCCCCACAACCCTCAGGGCAAGGGTTTTAGGTTATGTCCTGGGGGCATATAAGGTTTTTATAGAAGGCGTTGTCGTAGAAACTTCGAAACAGGCTAATTCGATTGGAAATTCGAAGGGCTAGTACCCTTTTTAATAGTCGAAAGTGATTGGAGGGCAACTCGCCCCCCCCCCCCGCGCCCATCGTTCCCCCAAACACATCTAATCATAATTTTGAGATAGCCATTTTGTTCAGCGTAGTTGATTTCTAGATAGAAAATATGTTTTTGAGGAGGACACTCCCCCATAACCCTCAGGGCAAGGGTTTTAAGTTATGCCCAGGGGGCATATAAGGTTTTTTATAGAAGGTGTTGTCGAAAAAACTTCGAAAAGGGCTCATTTGATTGTCAATTGGAGTGGCTAGTGCTATTTTTAAGAGTCGAAAGTGATTGGAGGGCAACTAGCCCCCCCCCCGCCCCTCCTTCCCCCAAACACATCCAATCAAAATTTTGAGATAGCCATATCGTTCAGCGTAGTTGATTTCCAGTTAGAAAATATTTTTTTAAGGAGGACACTCCCCCATAACCCTCAGGGCAAGGGTTTTAAGTTATGCCCTGAGGGTATATAAGAACAATGTTGGCACAATGTACTATGTACATTGTGCCAACATTGTTCTTATATGCCCTCAGGGCATAACTTGTTAACGTATTATTTTTCTCCTTTAGAGAAGGGCACTTTATATGGAAGGGGTCGTCATGGAAACTTCAAAAGGGGCTCATTCGTTTGGAAATTGAGAGTTCTAGTGCCCTTTTTAATAGTCGAAAGTGATTGGAAAGCAACTAGCACCCCCACGCCCATTATTCCCCCAAACACATCCAATCAAAATTTTGAGATAGCCTCTTTGTTCAGTGTCGTTGATTTCCGGATAGAAAATATGTTTGTGAGAAGGACACTCCCCCACAACCCTCAGGGCAAGTGTTTTAAGTTGTGCCCTGGGGGCATATAAGGTTTTTATAGAAGACGTTGTCGTAGAAACTTCAAAACAGCCTCATTCGATTGCAAATTCGAAGGGCTAGTAACCTTTTTAACAGTCGACAGTGATTGGAGGGTGAATAACCCCTCCCCCACGCCTTCAGTAAAGAACGATGTGGCCACAATGTGTTTTTTTTTCTTCTTAGTCAGGCACTTCGTATCGAAGGAGTTGTCGTAGAAACTTCGAAAAAGGCTCATTCGATTGGAAATTGGAGTGGCTAGTTCCCTTTTTAATAGTCAATAGTGATTGGAGTGCCACTAGACCCCCCCCCCCCCACGCCCATCATTCCCCAAAGGCCAGAACAAAATTTGCACTTTACTGAAAAAATACAAATGAACGTGCATTGTCAGTTTAATATACATATACTGATATTTAGTAATCAAAATGTTTATATTATTTGATTTATTAAAGTTATAAAGAAAGAACATTTATATTTTTTCAGTAAAGTGTAAATTTTGTTCTGGCCTTGGGAAGGCATAGGGGTTTTGCGCCCACCTTTTCCCCAAACACATTCAATCAAAATTTTTAGATAGCGATTTTATTCAATGTCGTTGAAAGTTTTGAAAATTAGGACCTGAAGGATGACAACCCCTCTCCCCACAGCCCTCAGGGAAAATTTTTTAAGTAATGCTCTGGGGGCGTATAAAGCTTTTATTGAAAGCGTTGTCGTAGAAACTTCAAAAGGGCTAATTCAATTGGAAATTAAAAGGGCTAGTGCCCTTTTCAATAGTTGAAAGTGATTGGATAGCGACTAACGCCCCTCCCATGCCCACCATTGCCCCAAACACATCCAATCAAAATCTTGAGATATACATTTTGTTCAACGTAGATAAAAGCTCTGGTAGTTTCGGATTTGAGGAGGAAAACCCCCTCACGGTTCTCTGTGAAGGACTGTAAGTTATGCCCTGGGGGCATATAAGGTTTACATAGAAAGTTGTTGTATACGATTTATAGAATAAATTTTAGTCTTCCTCAAATGTAATTTTTATTTACAAGATATTCTACTTATTCATGAGGAAGAAACTTTGTAAGTCGCTGGCTGGACGCTGGTCTTCTTTATTATTCATCAAGAGATGTAGAAATCAGGTAAAAACGAAATGGCTGTGGAATTTCAGAATCCTTGCAGAATAGTTGAAATATCTAAGAGCTATGTAAATCTAACCAAACTAATGGTCAAAATTAGCATTATTGTTGTTCCTCGAAAATTACCCTATGTAAAACTTCGAATACGGTATCCTCAAAATAATCATTTATCTGTGAATATTAGTGTGTCGAAAAAAAACTCCTTCAGGCAAACTTCAGAAGTATATTCGAACTGTGGGATGTGGTTATAGTTATCGTGAATGAAAATCAACTTATCCACTCTGTGTGGACTGAGGCCATTTCTTTTCTAAGTCACTATAATAGTCACTATCAGGCCTAACACCAAAAATAGTCTCTGCGTTCACACTGGTCGCAGGAATAGAAAATAACTTTCTGGCAAGTGCGGTGACGTAGGAAACTTTATCCCAATTGTGTATCTAGAACAAAAGAACGTTGCTTTCACCGCTATCGTCGGTTTCTTTTTATTTCTTTAAAATGATAGAGTAAAGGAAAACTTGATTCCTGTTTGGTACAAGCTTTTTTCAACTCGCTTCTCTTTTTTTAGACAACCTCCTTGTTCTCTTTTTCAGCCTTCTTTTTTTTGGCAATGTTTCTTCAGCCTAGAAAAATATCAAAGAACATCATTTTTTCACACGACCTCTTTTCCACACCACCCAGGAGGTAGAGGTCATGGTGTTTTTTTTTATAGTGGTATCGCCAATAGCCACTAATCATCTGTTTAATTTTCATTAAAAACAATTATTGAAAATTTCAAAAATTGTTTTTAATGAAAATTAAATAAAACAAGTTCTTACTAAGCCAAATTTAATGAATATATATATTTTTAAAAATATTTAGTATGGTCCACTAAGCCTCCTTTAGAGCCTGTTGTTTACATTTATAAAATTCACATATGTTGTGTATTATATTAAAAAAAAACTTTTCCATACCATCCAAGAGGTAGAGATCTAGGTACATTTTTTTTTTTTTTTTAGAGGTTTTGGCAGTTTATTTTACTCGTTAAGATTAGTCAAATATTACTTGTAAATAGTGCAAGCAAGTTAGAAACTAGTAGCCAACTTACTAGTTGTCTACTATAGCTACTAATCTTCTCTTTGACTTTTATTAATTATATTTACTCAAATTTAATACATATACATTTTGAAAAAGTATTGAGCATCTTCCGCTAAGTTTCCCAGAGGCCAAGTTTTCCCATTTGAAGTAACTTTAAGGGGCAAGATTATATTTTAAATAATCAAAATAAAGCACGTTACAATTAGTGTAATTTAAATAAGACATTCCAGTTTTGGAACTTTTTTAGATATTTTAAATGGCGGATCCGTAATATAGACCAAAATATTTTGAGCCTTATAGCAGTAAGATTTTTGAATGTGTATTAAAAGTCCTGTTCACTAAAACAGCATTGGGTATCCATGGGTGCCCATATGGGGGACAGAGGGGGGCTCCAGCCCCCCCCTCTTGGCTGAATTATACTACTGTGTATTCAATATTTTCGTTTGGAAATTTTTAGTATTCAATCTTGGAAGTTCTCAGGAGACCACGTGAGCCCCCTCCTCCTGTAAGTTTGTCTATGGGCGCTAAGCGTATCATCCCCTAAGTAAGCATAAAAACTCCAGTTTGAGGTTATAAAAATTAGCTATGTTAGCAGCAATTCTTGTCAATATTTGTATCTTAAACGTTGTAGTTAATTTAGCTTGGAAGGTATACAGATAAGTTTGTCATATCTATAATACTGATTACTTGATTTTCGTTGATGATTGATGGGAATGCATGGTTGTGTTCTTAAAAAATACAAAATAATTCTTAAAAATCAGGAAAGGCTTTTAAAACTTACAAAATACTTCTTAAAAAACACATATGTTTTTACAAGTGTTCATACAAAATAAGTCTTATAAAAAGACACCCACTAAGGCCAAATCTTCTTTTTTAAGAAAATGAAAATAGATTTGGAGATAGCCATGTTGTTTAACGTAGTTGAAAGTTCTGGAAATTAGGTCTTAGAGGATGACAACCACCCTAACAGACCTTAGGGTAAGGGTTGTAATTTATGCCCTGGGAGCATATAAGGTGTTTATAGAAAGCGTTGTCGTTTCCAAAAGGGCTCATTCGATTTGAAATAGAAAGGCCTAGTGCCATTTTTAATAGTCGAAAGTGATTGGAAGGTTTGACATTTTTATAGTAAAGATCGATGCGGGTATAATGTATTATTTTTTGTTGTGTTGTTGTTTAGACCAGGGCACTTTGTATTGAAGGAGTTGTCGTGGGAACTTCGAAAAGGGCTCATTCGATTGAAAAGAGAAAGGGCTGATGCCCTTTTTGATAGTCGGAAGTGATTTTAGGGCAACTAATCCCCCTCCACCCCCACCCTCCCACGCCAACCACTTCCATGAAAATTTTTCTCCAGCATACAAATAGAAGGCCAAACTATAAAGTCTAAAAAAAGGAAAAGATTTAAAGTATTATTTCTTTTTCCCTGAAAAAGAAATGTCGATATAAAACGAACAGAAATTAATTTTAAAACCTTTTTTCCACAAAATAAGTTATCAAAGAAAAATAAAGAACTCCATTAAACAAAAAATGAGCAAAAATAAAATCAAATAACCTACCAAGCTTGAAACTATCACAAATCAGCATCGATAAATAAATGAAACCCAAAAAGAACAGAAATTGAAATAATTAACCGAGTCAAACTCAAAACGAGCAGAAATTAACATAAGTTGGGTGCAAAACCCCTATGCCTTCCTAACGCCAGAACGAAATTTGCAATTTACTGAAAAAATACAAATGAATGTGCATTGTCAGTTTATAATTTCGGAGACCACACTGCCTTTCCATGACGATAAATAAAAGTTCAAATAGGGATAAAATCCTTTTAATAGACAGTGATGTAATAGAAATTCACAAAAATACCAGATATTTCGGTCACATATACAATGACCGTCATCAGTAGTAAAACTAAAATAAAACAATTTAAAACAAAAGTTTATATACTAAATCAAATAACACTACATATTATTTGAATCTCTAATTCTTTTCAAAGCAAAGGTGGAAGCTAGTCTCTTTGACCTTCTTGGATTCGGTTCATTAGCGTTCAATGATATAACATTTGGACAAAGGTCAACTACATTGGGTGAATTGAACTTTACTCTGTCAGATTTTAATAAATTATTATCGACAGAGTTCAGCCCATATTAACTTGTATCACGATTCAAAGCAATATTCTTGAATTATATTTTCTTTATTTCAAGAATTTCACGAAAATTTTGCTTTAAACCCCGATCCCTAGAAATCAAAGAGACATTCTCGAACAAAATAAAATGGTCGGGAAAACTAAAAATATGTTCTGAAAGGGCTGAAGTGAAATCTTCAGACTTAGAATCTTGCTTTAAAGCCGAAGAAATAGAATCTTTCTAGTCTTTTTCTTATAGAATAGTGGAGTGAGTGAGGAATAACCTTACGTAGAGACCTCGGATGATTGGCAACCAGATATGAAAAGCCCTCTCCAGTTAGGCATAGATCATGTTTTTCTATGAGGGATTTGCAACTTTCTTCTGAGAAATCTTCAATTTGAATGTTCTGGTGAACGCTTTCCCAGTACCAGCTCTGCTTATCTTTGGTCAAAATTACTGTTGTTCTTTGACGGGTGAATTTTAATTCTCGGGCAACATGACAAGCTGTGAGTGGATTATCACCTGTG
This sequence comes from Artemia sp. Qi Xiang Cuo, assembly GCF_049724085.1. NCBI lineage: Eukaryota > Metazoa > Arthropoda > Branchiopoda > Anostraca > Artemiidae > Artemia > Artemia sp. Qi Xiang Cuo. Next base: position 44,122,890 of record NC_142813.1, on the reverse strand, counting down.
ATCATTATAACACTATGGGAAGATTGTAGAATTTCTGAAATTACTCTTTTAGAATCCTTTTTAAGGGGACAAGAGACGACTATAAAACCCTCAAATTCTAATCGACTTTCTAGTTCCTCACGGGAGATGTCGCGTAAATATTTTTTGGTTACTGGACCAATTTCCCTTCTTCCGAGTGTCAAGATACGAGCACCACTGCGAGATAATTTTAAATAAGTTGAATCGTAGTCTTCTGGGAGGCAGGAAAACTTGGGTCTTAAGGTTTCTGGGGCCCCTTTTACTGCAACAAAGCAAACCCTTTCATTGGTTCCTTGTGGTATGTACTCAGCAATCACCGTCATACGTTTCAAAGCGGACTGAAAATGATACCTATAACGAATATTTACACCAGGAACATTTGTTTCGTTAGACACGGCAGAGTCACCCCTGGAGAGGTGCCAGTCAATAGCCAGCAAAAGTGCCTTTTCAAGAGGGTCTCCGATGATAGATCCATCCTCTATTAGAGCTAATGCATGGCAGGATGCAAGTACTTGCTTCGTAGTATAGGGTGCATCAATTGCATTAGTTATTTCTCCGTTAGGAATCAAACCAGCAATCCCTTGGACTACCAAAGCATTTGTAGTCAGTGTTCCAGTCTTGTCAAAAGTGCATATATCAATTTTACCAGCAAAAGGAATCCTGAATGGCTCTGTGCACCGCACCATCAGTTTCGCTAGTGTAGCAAGAGAAGAGTTAACAGCTAGAGAAAGTTCAACCGGGAGCTCAAAACACTGATGTACAACTGATGTAAGAATAAGAATGCATTGTAAAAACAATTTATACCTATCTCGCTCTGGATCTGTCGATCCTTCGATCCAAAGGCAAGCGGCAGCTGCAATGGAAAAACATCAGCAAGAATAGGATAAAGAGGAACTTTTCTAGATTAAAGGCAGTAACTCGCTTGCTTCCAAAGAGGATAGTTCTTAAAAGCTTTCCTTGGAGGGTGTCAAATCCTGTTCGAAGAACAAAAGCCAAGCAGCCATTTTCATGGCCTCTAAATTGGGAAGTTTGGAAATCTTGAGTATGCTGGACAATCTTGGTTCCACCAAACAGCACATGAAGCTTCCCATCAGCTTCAATGTCAACTATCTTATCTAAATCGTATTCCATACTTTCTATGGCTTCTTTCATCTGAGGAACTGTCTCACCTGTCAGCATACCTTCATAAACAATACAAAATCCCTTCAGTAGCAGCATATCGCAAGGTACTATTTGCAACTGATCTTTAGGTCTTCCGACACATGTTATGTCCCCAGCTAAAAACAAAAAAAGGTGCAGTAATTTAAATTTAGGAATATCAATAACCATCGAATTAACTCCAAAATATTCAGTTGCAACTGCTAAATCTTGCCTAGTTTTAAAACCTTTTGAAGAAGAATAAAAGCGTACTGGCCTATTGATAGGATAGTTAACAGCTGTAAACTCTTCTTTTTCCTCATTCCACCAGTATTTGCTCTTTTGAAATGTTAAAGCAATTTTGATCCTGCCTTTATCATCCTTTTCTTTGTGTAGCTTGACAAGCGCTTTTGAGCCATTGTTTGGAGTGGGAACTATTTTTACATGGGATGCCACAACAACTGACCTTTCCTTCTTACACATTAAAAAGCATTTTAGATCAACAGACCAAACACAAATTAGTGAGAGTATAATCTGAATTATTCCAACAGTGAATAGTCCAATGACCCCACTTGCATCATTAATGGATCCACAAATATGCCAAAAGTAGGTTTCATTAATGACGTATGGACACGGTAAAGATGGTAGTCAAGAACCTTTTTTATGTTCTTTGTAAATCTAATAATCGTTTCACTTGCAAAAAAAAAGACCCCGATTAATGGTGGTCCAATATATATTACTACTACTAACAACTTACTGAAGCACCAAGCCACCCGAGACCACCAGAGCTACACACACTCCTTCTTCATCCCAATCTGTACAATGCCTTCCTATTCTTACTCTGCCAGGTAATTCCAATTTCACTTAAATCTTTCCTTACATTTTCCCAATTTAACCTAGGATGACCTGCTTTTCACTGAACCGTAAACGGTTGGCAAAAAAGGACAATCTTTGGGAATCCGCCATTCTACCTCCACAGAACTTGCCCTAGCCATCTCAACCTTTCTCAAATTATAGCTCTAGGAAGCGGGTTTGAACCAAACTTTTAACTAAATTATCATTAATTGAAAACTTTTTACAAAAAAAGGTTTTTCTGGGAAAAGCAAAGAGTTTCATTATACCGAAAATGAGCAAAAACAGAATCAAACACTCTACCAAGTGTAAAACTACAACAAATCAGCATACAAAAATAAATGAAACCCAAATAGAACGGAAATTATAATAAATATCCGAGTCAAACTAAATAAATGACCGAGTCAACTAGCAGAAATAAACATGAGTAGCGCTCAAAACCGCTAGGTCTTCTCAAGGCCTGAACACAATTTTGTAATTTATTGAAAAAAATATATTGTTAATTTAATAAATATATGCGAATATTCAGGCCCAAGGGTTGAACACAATTTGCGCTTTACTGGAAAAAAAATATTGTCAGTTTAATATACATAAATACTGATGTTTATTCCTTAAAAATTAAAATCGTAATAATAATTCTGGCCTTTAATTTCTTCTCGTTTTGAGTTTGACTCGGTTGTTTATTGTAAATTCTGTTCGTTTTGGGTTTATTTATCTATTGAGGCTGATTTGTGGAAGTTTTACGCTTACACAAATTACGTTAGGCTTTCATTACAACAAGGAATATCTATTGAAAAAAAGGTAAAGCGCATGGGAAGTATCTTGTTTTCTTTAAGTTGTTTTCCTTTTCCACAGTAGCAGGCACTGGAAAATCAGAAAGAACTGTCATCAGTTCACTATAGTAAATTACGAAATATCTGATTCCGAAATTAACGCTCTAATCAAATTTCCTCAAGCTAACTACTATTTTAAATCGTTTTTTTTTTCAGGCCATAAAATCCAAGGACGCCAACTACAAAAAAAAAATGTGTAAAAATTTATACATGAAAAAATAAACAATGATGGAGCTGTGGAGCTCTCCCTAATTTTTTGTTTTTCTCTATATTTAGCTATGACCCCAGCATGGCTACGCAACTGGTGAGCAATAATTGTGTTGTTCTCGATATCAGCTCCATCGGAAAATTTAATATTTTGGCATATTCTCGCATAAAAAAACAATCTAGATAGGTCATAAGTCTGAGAAAATTCATTAAGAGCCTTAATTTGGGTTTTTGCAAATGACGTTATACACTAGGTAAATACATCATATAAGCATTTCTTATGACATCATACAAGCATTTTCTTATATGATGTCATGCATAGCATAATTAAGATTGTTAGGTTTTCAATGCAAAAGTTATTTATATAATATAATGTCTGTTGGGAGGCCAAAAAAAAGAAATTTTGCAGTTGCAGTTACTATAAATGCTGATTCTTTGGAACCAGCACCTGAGCTATTAAACGCAATAAGATGTGAAAATCAACGACCTTGACTATCAATTCTGAAAATACTAACACGGGAAAAGGATAGCAATAGAAAAATCAACAGAAAAGGCTATTGCTGCATTGCCTGAAGTAATCAAAATCTAAAGATGTGTCAAAAATGAAAACTCAGTGCAAAGATACAGGCAGTTAGAAGATATGCGAAAATCATAATTAGAGTGTAAGCTATCCAAAGGCAAACGAAGAGCAAAAATGAAGGGTTAGAAGACTTGCAACATCGAGCAGGGGAGCGAGTCAAAAATTAAAATGAAGAGTAAAGACGCACGCGGTTAGAAGAAAAGCAGCGGCGAGTCAAAAATGAAAATGAAGAGCAAAGACACACGCAGTTAGAAAAAATGTGACCCCAAACATGTGAGCAAGTCAAAACTAAAAATGAAAAGCAAACACAAACCTGGTTAGAAGACAACCGACACCAAACATATTAGCAAGTCAATGAAATCAGCTGAGGTTTGATAAGCAAGCATCAGCTGTTTCGCGTAAAGCAAACTATGGTTTGCTTTGCGTCAAAGAGCATTCAGAAGGTTTAATTCTGCGAAGTTTTACCACATTGTATAAGACCATGGTGTGTCCTGTTGTTGAACTGCTCATCTGTGTGGTATCCGACTAGATAATCTGATTCACAGTTGATTGAAAAGGTGTAAAGACGAGCGTCCAAATTTGTCCCTCAAATTTGTCTATCTGAAATACCTACCTTATGAGCGGAGATTGAGTAGCCTGAGCTTACCATCTCTGCATTTCAGAAGGGATAGAATGGACCTTGTCAACACTTTCCGTATCATAAAGAATATTGACCATGTGCCTTATGAATATTTCTTTAAGTTTGGTCATTATCCATCTACGCGGCAGAACTATTTAAAATTGTACCAGCCAATGGAATCAAGTAAAGTTGGACAGAGTTCCTTTGTAAAATCGTGGAACACGTTAACCGACCATGTAGTTCTGGTGAATGATGTTGTGGCTTTCAAAACAGCATTAGTTGGGTCCTCTTTTTATGGAAGACAGTACTAAGGACCGTGAAGTGAATATTTGTTGTAGGGTATCTTCGTTTTTTTTTGTTTTTTTTTTGTTCTTTTTTATTAGGAAGTTTGTAGTTTTTTAATGTTTATAAGTGTTGCTCATGGTATGTAATTTGTGCTGTATGAGACTAGCCTATGGCTTATTCCATTTCTGATTCATATAAAATAAACCTTGACAGCGGGAATCAAAACATTTTAAAATTGAAAATGATAGCGATGATGATTGGATTTAGGATTTTGACACGGATAACGTCATCAATACCCACGATTGTTTTGGATTTTGACATGGATAAGGTCTTCAATGCCTACAATACCTTTGAAAACTCAAAAACCTGGACTAGATAAATCATTGGAAGAAAAAGAAGTTTCTGTCCCACCACCTAAACAAATAAAAGAAACAAAGGTTCGGCGATATGTCTTTAATAATGATAAAAGACAACCCGAGGCAAAAGAAAAAGTTTCTGTATCACCACCTGAACAATTAAAAGAAACGACAAAATACAATTAATGACAAAATACAAGTCGAAGAAAAGTCCAATAAAGGTTCAATAAAAAAAACATAATTTTACAATGGAGCTACTTCTAATTTACTAATTTAAGATCCATTTGGACGTCGTGACATCAAGAAAGGGCTAAAATTGTTAAAGACAAGCAACAGTGATAATCCTATATATATATATATATTATATATAAATATATATATATATATATATATATATATATATATATATATATATATATATATATATATATATATATATATATATATATATATATATATATATATATATATATATATATATATATATATATATATATATATATATATATATATATATATATATATATATATATATATATATATATATATATATATATATATATCCAAAGACGAGGATTCCATGATATAAAATAGTTTTTACTATGTCTTATGCACTTATCACGATCAGGTATGTCCCTAGGTAACCACTGCGCGAAGAACCTATATATATATATATATATATATATATATATATATATATATATATATATATATATATATATATATATATATATATATATATATATATATATATATATATATATATATATATATATATATATATATATATATATATATATATATATATATCTGCAGCAGCTATTCATCGTGAGTTTTGTGCCGTGTACGGACCAAAAGTTATGAGTGAAGGAGTTGTCCGTGAATGGGTACGTTTATTTAAAAGTGGACGAGAAAACGTTCATGATGAAGAGAGGAGTGGTAAACAATCCTTGGTGACTGACGAACTCGTTCAGACAGTTGATGCAAAAGTTCGTGAAAATCGACGTTTCACAATGGCGGAGTTGTCTACTGATTTTCCACAGACTTCTAAGACTCTTTTGTACGAGATAGTGACAGCAAGATTGGGTTACCGTAAGTTCTGTGCACGATGGATGCCCAAAACTCTTACCGACCACCACAAAACTCAAAGAATGGCCTCTGCATTAAACTTTCTGTCACATTATGAGGACGAAGGAAAACCCTTGTTAAACAGAATCGTGACCGGTGACGAAACCTGGATTAAGTACGTGAACCCTGAGACAAAAGAACAGTCAAAGATGTGGGAACATTCAGATTCGCCAACCAAACCAAAAAAAGCCCGGCAAGATTTTTGTGCCAGAAAACTGATGGCAACGGTGTTTTGGGATGCCAAAGCGGTGTTGTTGGTTGAATTCATGGAACTTGGGACGACTATTAATCAAGAAGTGTACTGTGAAACACTAAAAACATTATGACGGGCTATACAGAACAAACGCCGTAGTATGCTGACTTCTGGTATCATTTTTTTCCACGATAACGCCCGTCATCACTCTGCTCGGAGAACGACAGCCCTTCTTGAGTCCTTCAAGTGGGACATTTTCAACCTACCACCTTACAGCCCAGAGCTGGCGCCAAGCGATTATCACCTCTTCATGCATATGAAGAAATGGCTTGGGTCCCATCGGTTTGATGACGACGAAGAGCTCAAAGATGCGGTCACAGGCTGGCTCAAGGCACAAGCGGGTGATTTTTATGCAGAAGCGATTTCAAAGCTTGTGAAGAGATACGATAAGTGCCTCAATCGTTAGGAGACTATGTCGAAAAAAAGATGTAGTTGTAAGATGTATATATAAAAATATTTTTACTTAACTTGGTGTATTTTTTTCAATCAACCGGAGGTTAGTTTCTGAATTGCCGAAATATTTGCTTGTTTCTTCGTCTTCATGGTTCACCACTGGCTGACAAAATCCTCGTTTTTTCACCCTTTTTTGATTTTGTTTTTCATTTTGTTATTATCTGTCCTCTCTGAGTTTCATGTATCATAAAGAAAGATTTAAAGGAAATGGGAACTTCCTGGGCGGGTGTAAAAAGAGAGACTTTGAATAGATTGGGACGGAGGAGGAGCGTGCGTAGCTGTGTTGCCCTCAGGTGGCTTGGTGCTGCGGTGAGTTGTTAGCATTAGTAGTATATATATATATATATATATATATATATATATATATACAAATAATATATATATATATATATATATATATATATATATATATATATATATATATATATATATATATATATATATATATATATATATATATATATATATATATATATATATATATATTGATTTTTGTCATACTTTTTTTTGCTTTGTCGATAATTTTAGTTTAATATAAACCTTCAAGTACCATTTCATAGTAAGTTTCGGGGGCTGAGATGGAGTGGGAGCCTCCCACACAAATAGAATAATTAGATTGCGGGGCAACACTTTCATTTTTTTTATTGTTTTTTTTCCTGTGTCGATGTTCTTAGTTTAATATAAACTTTCAAGTACCACTTCATAGTAAGATTCGAGGGTTAAGCTGGGGTGGGATACCCCCACTCAAATAGGATAATTTGATTGCGGGGCAACCCTTATTTTTGTTATGCTTTTTTTTGCTTTGTCTTTGATGTTCTCTTATTATAGACATTAAAGTATCACGTCAAAATAAGATTCAGGGGTTTCGTTGGGATGGAACACTTCAAAACAAATAGGACTAATGGGTGGCGGGGCAACAGTTTGATTTTTTGTATTGTTTTTTCCTTGTGTCGATTTTTTTAGTTTAAAATAAACTTTCAAACACCACTTTATAGTAAGATTCGAGGGTTGAGCTGGGGTGGGATTTTCCTGCACAAATAGGATAATTTGGCTGCGGGGGCAACACCTTGATTTTTTTCATTCTTTTTTTTGCTTTGTCGATAATTTTAGTTTAATATAAACCTTCAAGTACCATTTCATAGTAAGTTTCGGGGGCTGAGATGGAGTGGGAGCCTCCACACAAATAGAATAATTAGATTGCGGGCCAATTCATTTTTTTTATTGTTTTTTTTCCTGTGTCGATGTTCTTAGTTTAATATAAACTTTCAAGTACCACTTCATAGTAAGATTCGAGGGTGAAGCTTGGGTGGGATTCCCCCCACAAAAATAGGATAATTTGGTTTGGGGGGCAACACCTTGATTTTTGTCATGCTTCTTTTGGCTTTGTCGATGATTTTAATTTAATATAAACATTCAAGTATAATTTCATAGTAAGATTCGGGAGTTGAGTTGGGGTGGGATCCTTACAAACAAATAGAGTAATTTGATTGCGGGGTAACAGTTTAATTTTTTAATATTTTTTTCCCCTGTGTCGATGTTTTTAGTTTAATATAAACTTTCAAGTACAACTTCATAGTAAGATTCGGGGGTGGAGTTGGGCTGGGATCCTCCCAAACAAATAGGATAATTTCGTTGTGGGGGCGACACATTGATTTTTCTCAGCTTTTTTTTATTTTGTTGATGATTTTAGTTTGAATATAAACTTTCAAGTACCACTTATGCTTGCGGTTGTACCAATCGTACTCTTTGCTTGCTCATAGACATGACGCAACAGGAACCATGCCAAGAGTTGTGTATGACCCGGGAACGTAATAAGTGTCAAGTCAATAGAAAACACGATGCATCATTTCATGGAAAGAATTCAAAACATTCAATTTTTTATGATGTTGTAAACAAACATGTAATATTTTAAATAATATCTTACTTAACAATTTCCACGCTTCAATTGCATGCAATAGATACCGAGAGTCTTATGACTCCTCCCGACAATTAATTCTACGGGTTTTATTACTCCTCCCCACAATGAATTCAGATGGTTTTAGGACTCCACCCCCATAGCCATAAGTCTTTCTAACCTTGAGTGAAGGTATGAAAGTTTGATGAAGTACTTCTCTACTTCTCTACTAGCCCCTTAATTTCCAATCGAATGAGCCTGTTTTGAAGTTTCTACAACAACGCCTTCTATAAAAACCTTATATGCCCCCAGGGCATAACTTAAAACCCTTGCCCTGAGGGTTGTGGGGGAGTGTCCTCCTCAAAAATATATTTTCAATCTGGAAATCAACACTGAACAAAATGGCTATCTCAAAATTTTGATTGGATGTTTTTGGGGGAATGATAGGGGTGAGGGGGATAGTTGCCCTCCAATCACTTTTGACTATGAAAAAGGGCACCATCCCTTTGAATTTCCAATCGAATGAGCCGTTTTTGAAGTTTCTACGACAACACCTTCTATAAAAACCTTATATGCCCCCAGGGCATATCTTAAAACCCTTGCCCTGAAGGTTCTGGGGGAGTGTCCTCCTCAAAAACATATTTTCTATCTGGAAATCAACTACGCTGAACAAAAAGGCTATCTCAACACTTTGATTGGATGGGTTTGGGGAAATGATGGGCGTGGGGGGGGAGGGGCTAGTTGCACTCCAATCACTTTCGACTATTAAAAAGGGCACTAGCCCTTTAATTTCCAATCGAATGAACCTGTTTTGAAGTTTCTACGACAACATCTTCTATAAAAACCTTATATGCCCACAGGGCATAACTTAAAACCCTTGCCCTGAGGGTTTTGGGGGAGTGTTCTCCTCAAAAATATATTTTCTATCTGGAAATCAACTACGCTGAATAAAATGACTATATCAAAATTTTTATTGGATGTGTTTGGGGGAATGATGGGCGTGGGGGGGGGCTAGTTGCCCTTCAATCACTTTTGACTATGAAAAAGGGCACTAGCCCTTTAATTTCCAATCAAATGAGCCTGTTTTGAAGTTTCTACGACAACGCTTTCTATAAAAACCTTATATGCCACCAGAGTATAACTTAAAACCCGTGCACCGATGTCTGGAAAAGGTATACTCCTCAAAAATATATTTTCCAAGTTGGAATCAACTCGATTGAACACAGTGGCTATCTAAAAATTTTTATGGGAGGGATTTGGAGAATGGTCGGCTTGGGGGGGGGGGGAGGGGCTAGTGATCATCCAAAAAAATTCGACTATTAAAAAGGGTACTAGCCCTTTATTTCCAAACGAATGAACCTGTTTTGAAGTTTCTACGACAACGCCTTCTATAAAAACCTTACCCTGAGGGTTGTGGCGGAGTGTCCTCCTCAAAAATATATTTTCTATCTGGAAATCAACTACGCTGAACAAAATGGCTATCTGAAAATTTTGATTAGATGTATTTGGGGAAATGCTCGGCGTGGGGGGGGGGAGAGGGGGCTAGTTACAATCCAATCACTTTCGACTATTAAAAAGGGCACTAGCCCTTTAATTTCCAATAGAATGAGCCTGTTTTGCAGTTTCTACGACAACGCCTTCTATAAGAACCTTATATACCCCCTGGTCATAACTTAAAACTCTTTCTCTGAGGGTTGTAGGGCAGTGTCCTCCTCAAAAACATATTTTCTATCTGGAAGTCAATTACGCTAAACAAAAGAGTTATCTCAAAATTTGGATTGGACGTGTTTGGAGACATGAGGGGGGTGGGGGGGAGGGGGGCTAGTAACACTCCAATCACTGTCGACTATTTAACAGGTCACCAACCATTTGAATTTCTAATTAAATGAGCATGTTTTTGGGTTTTTATGATACCGTCTATAAAAAACCTTATATATTCACATGTCATTATTTAAAACCTTTGCTCTGGGGGTGGTGGGGGAGTGTCTTTCTCAAAAACATATTTTTCAATTTGACGTCACATTCGCTGTACAAAATGGTTATTTTTGATTGGATGTGCTTGGGGGAATGATGGGCGTTGGGGGGGGGGGGGAGGGGCTAGTTGCCCTCCAATCATTTTCGACTATTAAAAAGGGCACTAGAACTCTCGATTTCCAATCAAATGAGCCCCCTTTGAAGTTTCTACGACGACCCCTTCCATTTAAAGTGCATCTGGGGAAAAAAATAAATAAATAATAAAACATTGGAGCCGTATGGCCTTTACTATAGGCGACGCTATAGCGTTGCCTCTGATTCTACCGAGCTGTTGCTCTCTCGACCGTTATCTTGCCTCTAAATCCTGCCATTCTTTCTCAGTTTTTTCTTTCTAGGATTTTTCCTTCTGTAGGTACAAATCATAGGGACTAATGGATTTGACCAGTTTTATCAAGCCTTGAGTGACAGCAAAATTTTGCTAACGTCTTCCAAATCTGCTCCACCTATTTATCACAAACAGTTTTGCTTTCAAAGTTCGCTCCTTCATAGAAGCTTTTTCTTTACTGAGAAGTCGCACTGAAAGGAAGAAACCCCACTCAATGCTGGCAGACCCGTATGAAATCGTCAAAGCATTTTTTGCGACTTCAGACAAGTTTGGATATTTTCCTCCCTAGATCACCTTGTTGCACTTGTCATCGATTCTTCCTGGCTCTAGTGGAAGTCCAGATAACTGAACTAGCTTAAATTCGTCAACTAACATGTCTTTTTGCACCGCGATGGGTAGCTTCTAGGCAACATACGTATAATAAACAGTGAGCAGAAACTGGCTTTGAAGCTTCGTAGGGATGCAGAAAATCAGCAACTGCTTTTTGCCGACTTCATTAAGGGTTATCTTCCAGAAATAGAGTCCAAGACCTACGGTTAAAAAACAAGTGAACTTAGTTCGCCTGAAAGAAAGGTTTTTGACCACTATATCTCGAAACATTTTTCCATATACATCTGCTATTCCGTCTGATATTTCCCAGAATATTCAGACTCAGTCATCTTCAGAGCCAATTTAATTTCTGCAACTGCTGATTCATCCCGCACTATGGATGCACCTAGGTGCATGGGCAGTTCTGCCGGTTCACCGCTCTCCATGGAAGATACTGCCGAGAGATGAAGCTGATTCGGCGTTAACTTTATTGTAACATTCACTTTATGTTCAGCAGTTCTGGCGTTCTGTAATAAAGTATAGGAGCCCTTATGGCAGACAAGCGATGTAATGCAGATAGATCAGATCTCCTAGAACGGTTCTACACAACTCTTTCCTTTGATATCCCGTCGCATCTTCACAGAATTTGCACTTTCCCATTTTAATTCAAACTGAAACTTCAAACCCTAAACGTTAAAAAAAGAAAGAAGTTAGTAGAAAAACATACAGGCTATTACCAGAAATGTATTCAAATTAAAAAAGGGAACTAGGAAGTAGTCTAGTAATTCAAGAAATGTATGAAAGCTCAAAATCGCGCTAGAAACCTGGTTTTAACACCGCCTTTTACGTATTTTGTACTTCGAGCCATTCTCTGTGTGCAACAGTGACACACAGAAGTTACACCCACCTCCTAGCCTATTGACTCCAGAGGCAAAGGGGGTCACTCCTTTTCGTGATTAGCCTGTTTGCTCTATCCAGACAGTAACGCTACAGCCCATGTAACAAATTTTGTCTTTCTTAGAGAAGCCAAAACCGGTTCCAAGAATCTCAATCGAAAAAAAAAAAAATACTGAAAACCGTAACCGCATTGGTAGCCTTCAGGATAAGGAGCTCTAAACCAAGGCAAAAAAAGGAACTTTAGGGACCTTTGTCAATTTAAGGGACCAATAGGCCTAGGGACCTTCACTCGATTTTAGGGACTTTGTGGCAGCCCTGTAATGACAATTTTGTGTCACAAATAGTAGCCTAAGGTATCTCCAAGGGATATATTTTAGCTTTTCTACCTCATCCCAGTTTTAATCTCAGTTTAGGGACATTTTACTATCTTAGAAATTAATTGGGTTAGAACAATGAAACTCCCAGGAAGGGTTACCAAGCTTCAATGATCACCTCGCAAAATGATGAAGATGTAATGTAATGTAATGAAGATACCTGGCATTTGCTAATGGTTGGGACATGGGTTGTTAGATTACTAATACATTAAGCTTCGTATGATAACTAGTACATTAAGATTGCTAGGATCTTTTGTATTTGAATATTTTTGTTGGATTCACATATAAGTTCAACTCTTTTAAGAAATAAATATATCACTGAACAGCTAAAAATCTAAGCTATGCATTAAATGTTAACTGTCAAAATTTTTCGAGATTATAATCTACTAATTATTTGTCAATTGACTTACCTATAGGGGAACATTTTTACAAAGACCTAATAGGCTATCCTGTTTTGTTTTATTTACCCATTTAGTTAACTATTGAAAATTTATATTAAATTTTTTTTTTTTTTGATTTGAAAAACATCACTTTTCTTACTTGATATCGACATGTTCTCACTACTCTATATCTGTTCAATAGAAAGGAGTTGTGCTCAATCGTGACAATGTGACTCAATTGATGCACGTAAGATTGGCGATACAAGTGTTTTATTCTGCTTTCAGCGTAAAAAGGACAATTTTTGCATTTTTCACTCCAAGATTCAGTTTGGCAATTACGGAGATAATTTATAATATTAAAACTATCTTAATAGTTAAATAACAACTAAATAATAATCGTAAAAAATAACCGTTTTCAGGAGTGAATAAACTTAAGATGGAGTGAGGGAAGAAAACAAATGCTTAATTTTGATGCCCTTGGTGCCTTAATCATACACTTCTCTGCCACGAAAATACCCAACATGATACCCTTGCGATGAACATTTAGAGTGGACAAAAAAAATGTTAACCATTTTCCAGTACGTATTTTAGGTAAGTCAGATGACTTTTTGACTTATTAATAAGGAAAAAAAAATTGAGATGTCAGAGAATTCACTTCCTTTCTCGGGTATATTTGATTGAAACTCAGAAGGCTTGAAATTAGGATTAAGCTGTTCTGATACACCAGGAGAAACCACCGAAGAAACATCTTCATGTTTGGGTGATAAAATATCTTCACTAAAATCTGGGAATGTTTCTTCAACTCCTAAAGATAATTGAAAGTAAATCAACATTAAAACCCTCACAAAACTAACCCTTCTGGTATAAAAATTTATGAAAAAAAAATAAGTCATTATATGGTACTTCAAAAATGAGAAAAGAAAACTCAATAGGGACAAAAAATCGAAAAAAAAACATTTAGACATTAAATTAGATTTAATGTTACTGTAAATGTGATGTAATTGTAAATTAGGCACATAATTTTCTAGTGTAACGTGTCAGAAAAACATCTAAAAACACTTTGAATGGTGCTGATCTGATTAGGTACGCTTAATCTTAGGGCCTAAATCTTGTCCTGCTCCTCCCAGAGATGTTTTTTTTTATTATTCAGTTTAATGGAATAGCAAAAGGTCTGAGTTTCGTAGGATAAATTTTGGTCTAGAATGTTACTATGGTACCTTTATCAAATTAAAAAAAAACAAAAAAAACTGTGTTTTTTAAAGACGAGTTCAGACGCTTCAAACTAGACTTATAGGAATTTCAAAACTTATATTTCAGGGTTGTGAAACATGGGATGCAAACTATGGGGATGCAAATTTAGGTACTCATGCAGGAAGGATGGGGTGGAAGGATAGGACTACAGTAGGGCTTATTTTGAATAAGGAAGCTTCTAAGTCATGCTTACGTAAAGAAGCTCGTAATAACAGAATTCTAGTTGCCCATTTTATGACCAGAAAGTTCAATATATCAGTCGTAGTAGTATACGCCCTTGTAAATAAAAACTAATTGAGATAGTCACTCAAAGAAATTTTACCCACAGCTGCAAGAAAAAATAGACAGGGTTCCAGGTAGAAGTATGGTAATTTTATTAGGAGATTTTACCACCCAGGTTGGTAGAAATATTAATCGGGATATATGGCATCCTAGCATGGATAAATTTGTTGCAGGAAAAGAAAACAGTACTGGTTACAGACTGCTACAATTCTGTGGGCATTACTATCTAGTTACAATCAATTGAGTGTTTGGTCATAAAATGGCCCATAATCTAACGTGAAATTGGGATGATGGTAAGACAGCTAACCTTTTTGATTATATTATTGTAAACCGAAGACTGACAAGATTGATACAAGATACTACGGTATAATACATGAAGATAAAACTTAAGAAGGCTAACTACTTTCCAGGAAGCTACGATGTAGGAAGACTCCGATAGATGAATTTGAAAGAAACTTTCCAGGAACAGGTGAATACTAAATTGGAGAGTGTAAAATTTTACAATGTAGAAGACAAATCGAATAATTTTACGAAAATAGTTTGTAAAGTCGCTGATGGTGTCTTTGGGAAAAAAGATAGAAACACAGCTAGTAACATTCATGAAAATGTTCTATGTTTAACAGAAAGGATGGAATTGTACAAGAATTATTCGTGTGATATATGAAAAGAAGAGGAATTTACGGAAAGTGGAAACCATTAAAATACAAGTAAGGACGTTTGAAGTAGAGGTCATGGATGTGACTGACGAAAAAGTTTGTGAGAATTTAGATGTTAATGAACATTTATTCTGTGTGGATGAATTAGTGACAATACTAAAGGGATTAAAAAACAAGCACCTGATTGTGAAGTGAACTAGGGCAGAGCAAGTTTTGGTCTTTCCGGGCTCTATTTATTCATTGATAATAGCTTATGTTTGTTTCAAGTTTGTATCATTATCAGACACTATGCCCACTCTTCAAAACTTTAATATGGCTCTTAATGTTTCATTGAAAAACTTTTTCAGTACCTTTTTTGGATTAACCTAAAAAATCTGAACAGGCATTCTTCCTATCTAAAAATCTTACTGCACAGCAGAGATGAAATTTGGGAAACAATCCAGCATACAATTTATTTCACTAAGAAATATTCCTTTAGAGCTATATGAAACGGGCGTATAAAAGAAAATGAATTACCATCGAGGTATTAACGCTTTTGCTGCTGCAACAGAATAGTTTTGTATTCAAGTAGCTCTGTTTATCATGTACTCTAAGACAAATTACTGTCATTAGTGATTCAGTAAGCAATACTTCGAGCAAGCAAATTATAATAAAATTAGTTCATAGCGCTCCCGTCAAGAACATCTTGAATATTCGATAATAACTAATTTAAGAATTATGCAATTATGTATTTAGGAGAGGATGCAGTAATACTTACCATTAGTTGGATGATATCTAGAACATGGTATTTAAAGAATGCAAGAGTACCTGTACTGGCGTACTAGCATTGAATATGATACTGAACTAGTATTGAATATTGGAACTAGTATGGTATTGAAACTAGTTTGTGTCTTCACAGTTAAAATTACGGCAGTATTTTGTTATCGTAAGCATTAGACGTGTCAATATTTGACAAAGTACACTATCAATTATCTAGTGACACTGAATTACTACACAATCCTGATTTTTTTTTTCAATAAAAATATCCCTCTAAGGCCGCATAGGGCATATTATTATTATAATTATTAACAAATATGATCTATAAATCATAATACTTAACGTAACTGCCTTATGCCAAATAGGGCATTGCATTATTATTGAAAATTTGATTTATTTTTTTATTATTATTTGTTATTTTGATTGCTTTGTAAACCTGCAGTATTCCTACAGGTACCGAAAGAGAGAAGGTTTAAGTAAAAGATTTTTTTAATTTAAAAAAAAATTAATTAAAAGATCAGGTTTAATAAAAGAAATTATTAGGTTTAAGCAAAAGGCATTACTCTTATTCCTTATACTCTAAAAAAAATAAATAAACAAAAATGAAGGGATTAAAAAACAATATTTATTTCTTTCCTTTATTCTCCAAATAAACAATGAAAGACTAACCTGAAAAATTTAAGCTTACGTTTGGCATTCTCTCTGTCCTTTCCAAAATCCGAGTCTCAATGAGCTAAAAAAGAAAAGAAAAATTACATAGGAAAATATGGACAAATTTATAGAGTTGGGATGGACTTGAATGTCAAACACGTAATCACACATCTTTTAGTAATGTCAGTCCTGTTATTATTGATGTCAATTTGATTGCTAATATGAAAAAAAAATCACATCGCCAAAACTACCAGGTTAGAACATAGAGACGGAAGGGGCAAATACACCCATAAAAAACAGAATAAAAGTTTTCCTTTCACCTCAGAAGCCGCTTTATCAAATGGATTATCAAATTCAACCATAAGCACTTATTCATTCATACACAGAAAAAGGTGAATGGATATCCTATCAGTTGTGCATAAATACACATTCTTTTGAGGGTCTATCCCCTTCCTTTCGGTGACAAAAACTTCAAGGGGTCTAGTATACGCACAACTCCGTTTTACGTTAAATAGAGTAAAAGAAGATATATGGAATTTCAATTTAAACAACTTGAAGAGCCAAACGCACTTGCATAAAGGTTTGAATAAGCCTGTTAGCTTTAAAAATAAGAGGTGAAAAATAAGAATGAAAGAGTAGGAAGAGATGTATCGGTACCAGACGGCCTTTAGGCCGTAAACTACGGGGAAAAGGCAGCTCGAGTACATGTACTCTCGACAAGTCAACCAAAGCTTGTATTATGTATTGAATTGTATGTGAATGTTGTATTATAATGTTTTTTTTTCAATTTTAATTGTATAAGTTTTGTGAAAATGTGTAGTCAGGAGCCAAACGAAGCCCGTTTAGGATGCAAGGTGCGTTTTTTGAGAAGAAGAAGAATAAAAAAAGAGACTAATAAAAAATTTTAACAAGAATATTAACCAAAATCATTATGAATACTAACATTATAATTATTAATTAAAATATTCAAATATAGACATCATGTTTTATGTAGAGAGAAAAATGAAGATACAGTTTTCACTTGTACTAAAACATGTAACAGCCACACCTTTCATAGCAAACAAAAAGAAATACAAAATTTACAAAATTATAACTGGGAGTGCCTACCCACTTAAAACTATTTGCCTACAGTTCATTAGCACAAACTATTTGATGAATAGCATAGAGTTTGGTGTTTTATTTATTGTAAAATTAACAAGAAAAAAGAGAAAACATTATCATCCAGAAAATCAACTCCTTTTGACAATCTGGATGCGTAATAATTTTGTTTAATTTAACTGTATATCCATCCCGCTGAACTTTCCCTGAAAGCTTCAACTTAAAGCTCTATTACATTCCTGAGTAATTGCATCTACAACTTTTTGACAACCCGGATTCACTTAAATTCCTCTGACTTAGTTCAATATATTTGGGCATAGTAATAGTAGGAGTAATGGCAATAGCCTCAGTTACACATTGCATTACTCGCAGTCGCAAGTAGTCACAGTCGTAAGTAGTCACAGTCGTAGGTAGTCGCAGTCTCGGTCACAATAAGTTACAATCACAGTCATCAGTAGTAGCTGTCTCAATCGAATTAGTAAAAATCGTAGTTGCAGGTAATGGTAGTCACAGTCAAAATTTGTCCAAGTCGTACATAGTAGCAATTTGTTCTCAAAATAAAATTTTACTATTCAGACTAATTTAGATAATAATTAATATGCATAAATCAGCTAGAAATAACAATTTTTCATCACTTGCCAGTTTCTTTTTTTTTAATTTTTAGAATTTTTATATTTTTTTATTAGAATACGTTTTCTAATTTTTGGTTACAATGGGCCATGAGCAATTACTATAGGCCATAATCCATTACTATGATGCAACTATGAATATATATCACAAATGAAAAAGTCTTTTGCTTTTTTTTGCTGGATGTAGTATACAAAAACCCCAGCTGCAACAGACATTATCATATAGTTTCACTATAACGTCATTTATGGTTGTAATCAGCAATTATGATGCCATTCATCATCTTTATAAGAAGATGCAATTTTTGTTCAAAAAACTGATTTTATTTTAAATATTATGTTTTGTTACTTACAAAAGCCCTAGATATAGCAATTTCCTTTCAAATGAGCAATTTAACAGCTCTCTATGATGTTCCAGTACCCCGCCAGTAGCGAAGAAGCAACAAAAACGATACAAAAGATCACATATTAGTACTACCCATGCAGAAAAGGATTTTCCTTGTTGTTCAATCCAGGGGACTGTGGGTTTTGAACCATTGTACTTTTTAAGGTGTACTTTTCGTTTTAATCTGATGTCATGTTTAGGGCCTTTCAGGCTGTTGTTTGAATTTCCTTTAAACTGTTTTCAAAGTCAAATTTTACTATTAAGACTAATTTAAATAATAATTACCAATCCTGAATCAGCTAAAAATGGCAATTTTTGTAAAGCTTGCCAGTTTTCTTTAAAAAATCGTTTATTAATTTTAGGTTGTTATGGGCTGTTATTTGTTCCCTACTAGGTTGCAGATAGTGCAGGTAATGAATTGGTCAAAGGTAGTGGCTGGCAGTGAAAAACTTGGTCAAAGTGATCAAAGACTTGAGAGCCTGATTAGAGGAAAGCCAAAACAGATAGTCTCTGTGAGAGGCAAAGCTGACATAAATTTTTTAGAGTTGTACAATAATGATTAGTTTCAATTCTTCACAATAGTCTATCTTCCTAGGTTAGAACTGAGACGGATAAAAATGAAGTAAGGGTAATTCAAATAGTCTCTCAGTTCTATGACCCATTTTAAGGATATTGGAGACCAAAACATGATTCAAAATTCACTATGTCCACAGGATTTGCAGACAAGTGGGCAACTGAGATTGTTCATATTATATGGGCTTTGCCTACAGGGAAAACTCACTGGAATTATATACTGCAGCAAACTTGATTATTTAAAGCTACAATTAAATACCTGTTCACTAAATAAATGTTTTGAAAAAAAAATTTCTTCTTTATTAGTAAGTAGAATAAAATTCTTTTTACAAAGAAGACAACAAAAATAACTAAATTTGAGAAAAAAAAATATTTGAGAAACTAGCCCTTGTTTTAGTCCCACCCTTGAATTGCCGATCTAAAGAAAGGATCCTTAACTATTCTTAAATAAATTATATTTTATTTTAAATAAATAAATTATGTTTCAAAATAAAAAGCTGTGATCAGTCACGTGCTTTACAAAAAAGCTAAAAAGCCATAAAAGTTAGCAAATGCTAACAAATGCTTACTTTTTCACTGTTATGTAAGTTTTTGGAGTAATTACGGATTATTGAACTATAAGTTTTGACGTCTCAAAGCTTTGTTTCCATGGCACAATCAGATCTGATTTAAGAGATACGAATTCTTATAGGCTAGCAGGGGTTATAAACATTCTTCTAAGCCGTGGCAATGACAACTTTTGGTGTTTGCAGGGAGGAAAAAACGTGGCCTCTTCTTCTCGGGCTATCTGGAGATTAGATTCCTTTGGGAGCATTTACCTTGGAGACTTACGAACTAATTACCTATTACTGGACTAGACGCAGACATATAAATGAAATAAACACAGATAAGAAAGACAATAGATTTATTGAACTTACATGCCTAGTCGCACAGCAACGGGTCACTTCAATGACAATAACGGTGACCAAAATATAACGATTGGTACTAATCGTTTCAGATCTGACTTAAGATTAAAATTAAAAAACACATTTACCCCACTCCCAAACGCAGTTCTTTCGTCCTGCACTGTAAGGATTGCTCGCCCTTGGACCAAGAGAGCCAAGGATGTAAATCTTTCGTCCAATAATCTTTTTTTAAATATTTTTGATGATTCAAGTATTCACACGGTTTTTTGCCATTTAAACTTCCTTAAAAATACCGTACGTGGCGTTTTTTGCTACTAATTATCTTAGCGAAATTCGAATGACTAGCGCCGTTGTCTGACTGAAGCTAGAAATGCAATTTATCTTTTTGCTGAATAAGATTTTAGACTCTTGGAAGCGGTATTTGAACTCAATTAGGGGACGTTTAATTTCTGCCCAAATCATCTTTAGAAGGAAAGAATCTTGTATTTTAAGTATATGGTATTCTACTGCTGGTGCACATCACCCTACCCATCAAATAATGACGTCCCGTCATTAGTGACTGCTCATTAGGAGTGCTTAAAAATTTTTCAATTATTTTTCTTATTTTATTCTACGTCCCTATCTAAAATTCATCTATCGGACTAAGATTATTTTTGGTTCTAGGTTAGCTACTATACTAAAGATTTTTTTTGCTATATATAACACTGATTATTTTACTTTTCCAATAAGGTTGGAACTATTCTGGTCTTACATTAGTTTTTTTTTGATTTTGCTGTCTATGTGACCAACTAAACACTACATACACTACGTTAAGTGAATAACATGATAATATTACATCCAATTCTACTTGTGGTACATACATGAATGATTTATAACATACAATATTTGGTTCATCATATTCACTGATGACATTAAAACACTTTCACTATTGGGATTTTTGAATTGTCAGAGTTATTAGGAAGTAACACATGTAGCTTCGCATCTTTTCATCACCTTTAGTGTCCTTACTGTACTACACCCTTCTGTTGTAAATTACTGTCATTCACTCCTTTTGTCTTGGCAAAAATTTCGAAGCACTTACGTTATGGTTTCTTCATGGAACAGTTCGAGTCTAGTTGTCTTTACACGGTAAGTTTTCCCTAATAGTCAACTGGGAAATGACCGTTAAATATCGTTCTAATAGTCAACTGGGAAATGATTCTTCCCACTACAGTTGTTGGTGTTTTTCTTCTCAGCATATTTTTAGGATTTTTTGAGGCGCATAGAGAATATATTCTCACGTAAAATTGTTCATTTGTGCCTTTTGAGACGGGTTGTCGTCATACTATGGTGACTCTTTTAATATATTGTATTTAAATGCAACCTCAAGCATCTTCAAATATCATTTGACTTCTAATATCGTTTATCATGTGCTGATCGATGGAGTTCTCAGAATTAAACTTCAAATTGTCTCTAACTTCAGTTTCAAATATCTTCAAATGTCTTTAAGTGTCTTTCAACTTCAAATATCGTCAATCATGTGCTGATCGATGGAGTTCTCAGAATTAAATTACAAATAATCTTTAATTCAGTCTTCAAATATCTTGAAATGTCTTTAAGTGTCATTTAACTTCAAATATCGTTTAATATCGTTTAGATTCAAATATCATCACTATACTGTAAAACTATTCTGGGGTCCATAGTGAGTATCAACAGCGATATCTGCGTATTTATATCTTGTACTGACCGCTGGGTTTCTCAGCGTTTATGTGATTATATAGTTAGTTAAAGCACTTGATACTGAGGTTCAAATATAGTGTTACATGATACATAATATGGTTCATAGTCGAAGAAAAAACGATCGAAGGTAACTGTTGTTTTCGTAGACGAAACTGGGATGAAAGTTGCCTGGAGTCATGGTGAGTACTCTTCGTTGGTTGAGATATGATAAAATAGATGTTACTGGGTCGTATCTGTACTGGGCAGCTCATTGTAATGCTCAATAAACAATTTTCCATTTACTTCCTGTAATAGAAATAGCGAGGCAGAATCACACGTTCTTTAAAGTAAACACTTATAGTACAAATAATTCACGCATTGTTTGTTTATATTATTTTCATAGTTATAAGACAGAGTCAAATAAATAAACCAATTTTAGTACTCGCAATGAAAATCCAAGTCGGTGGTTTATTCAAATTTTTTTTAATGACGGAACTATAAATATTTAGTAAACATAATTTACATTAAATTATTTAGTTTGAGGTCTATTCTTACAATGTTTTTCATGCCTGCATTGTTCACGCACGTCCGTGCTGTTTAAGAAACGCATGTGCAGCGTCATAACCGCACAGTTTTACGCAGAGGATATTACGATGGGGGAACAAGACATAACAAGGACGAGTGGAGACCCCCTACCCACTCGTTTTCTAATGTCCTCCCTATTTATAGGCTTAGACGTTCTCATGGGGTTCCAGGTTTAACGGCTGAAATGCAGAGGTTCTTAGTCTCAGAATTTTTCCGTAATTGCAAGTCAACATTGGTGCCTCATATTCGCTTTTCGAATAAGGTCATTAGATGCAGGATTTCCAAGCTTGCCTCCGTAGATTCCGGTTAATGCTTGGCAAAGAATATAAGCATAATGAAGAACTGACATCAATATCTTTTTAGAAGGCTATTGTTTGAGCAAATCCTTCAGCACTAAATATATAAATATTATATTAAAGTCTTATTAGAATCCGTTAAGTGAGAAACACCTTCACATTAATAGTGAATTACTTGTGGGTTTTACTTAGTCGCCATTGGACATTCACAGGGTTTCAATCAATATATCTTAACTTATTAAATGGTTTTAAAATTTTACATATTGTTATTGAGATATAATTCCACATCCGCCGTGAAATTCTACATATAAACATACCAATAGGTTGTTTGGTTATAGTTACCAATAGTTGGCTATTAGTAAATATATTACTGGAGTAAGAAACACATAAATGAGTAATGTGTAGGCATAAAATAATTACAATATACACTAAGATAAGATATTTCATATAATTAGACGCTTCTGTAATGCTAGTTTTTTTTTTATTTTATAAAGCTGTCAGCTATAAGGGTATAGCCTACTGAATTTCATAGTTTAAAAACTAAACTTCTTTTCAAAATGCCCAACACTCCGAACTAGTCGTGTTTACTTCAGTTAATAAAAACAAATTCGCTCTATCAAAATATACTGAAAACTGGCTGAAATTTGTACGGGTATAATGGGGGTGAAGAAATAGAGGTTTCAAGAGGAAATCTTTTTGGTAGTCACTATATCAGAATTGGATAATTTAATATACATGTTGCTCAAATAAATTTCGTATAAACTAAAAAAGGGGGAAACAGAAAAATTTTTTTTACAAAAATAAACGTTTTTCACTAAATGAAGCACAGTCTTTTCAAGTTAAACATAAACCTTAGTCTAACTTAAATAAATTATCAGGTTCTAAATAGTTTATTGAGATAATTAAATTTTAATTAATAACTTGTTGATAGATTATATTTTAATAAATAATTAAAGTCAAGAGTTGAGTACTAATTTACTATTATAATAATTAAATAATAATTTGACTGATATTTTAAGCAAGAAAAATGAACAAAACGGCAAGTATTAAGGATGACTAAACACTAAAAACCTAATAATAGAGCAAAACACGATTCAGATCAAGCTCTAGCTATGAATAGTGTCAGATTATCGAATTTTTAAGTCAAGTTAGGCATATTTGATTTACTTTTGGTTAATTTTCTTCATAGTTGAAATTTATTTTTTTCCAATCTTCACGTGGAAGGCAATTTCAGTAGGGATTCTACATCTTAAAAAACTCTTATGCCCATTGTAGAGAGGAGATTTCGCCTCGACTTAATCCATGTATAAGACCATTAGTAAAGATATCACCGTCATCACCTTGCAGTCTTTTTATTGGTAGAAATTAAACGATAAGTAAAAAATTTTTTTTTGATGACATCAATCTTTGTTCGGACCTGGGTCGATTTTTCATTGAAAATTCGAGGGGACCTGAGGCAGTATAGGTAAGATATAACGTGACTGACTTTCAAAAATATGTAACATAAATTAGAGCACAAGATATGTTATAGATAAACCAATGAAATTAAAGAACATTTTTGTCACAGAACTATAGAACGGTGATCTCTCTGTTATTGTATACGTCATAGATATAAACTAATGAAATTAAATTTTTCGCCAAGGAGCTAAAGACATTAATGTCTCTGTTTCTCTTTGGAAGCAATGTTTAACACAGAGCTGTAGGAAAGCATACATCATTGGTATAATATAATGAAATTAAAAAGATTTTATCTCTTTTTTTTTCTCCTCGGAGCTATAAAAAAGTAAATTCTCTGTTTCTCTTTCAAAGCATTCTGATCCAAAAAACTAATACTTAGCTCACTGAAGTTTCTATTTAACCTTTAAGTATTGTTTTGATTGGCCCTGATTGGCATAAAAATACTAATTTCTTACACTTGAAGGACTGAGAAATATCCCTTCCTACGGTCGTTTAAAAAAAAATTAAAAAAAAAAAAAAATGGCCTTTTGGTACTCCCCCGGCGTACCACAAGAAGTGGTCCAACGCCACTTTTCGTTCTCAGTCTACCACGAGCTTCCTACTTTGGGCCTTTCTCTCTGATCACCAATGTTTTGACATCACTCGTATTATTATTTTTTTTTTCATTAATATTGACTTGGTTAACTTTACTGCACACTGTTACATTTATTAAGGTGGATCACAAGTTGATTTTCATAAGGGATTTGAATTTTTTTTTACATTAATTAGGGATACTTCCATCTGTCAGGTTTTTAACAGTTCCGCCAGATTGTGTAATTATATTTTCAGCTGTTTATTGTGGTTTTTTCTTTTTCGGGCTGTTAAGTGGAAAGGGTTAAAGCATCCTGTATTGTTTTTTCAAAAATTATTTTCTTGTTACTATCTTTTGTTTCACCGGTTCGGCGGCTGAGGTCGGTGTAGATTTCCTTATTTCTTTAGCTACTATATGGTCTGATTTACCATCAGACTCTTCGGAACTAGTTTCCGACGAATTCGGATTAGAATTTTTAGAGGTGGCACTTTTTGAGGTGTCACCTGCCCTTCCTTCGTAAATTTCCACTCCTCTGGAAGTAGAAGGTTTATTCTCTAAGTCCTCGCCTTGAGTTCTCAACTCGGGGGATTTGAAAGATTTATCGCTAACTACTTGTTTGTTGAGAGCCCTATAATCTACTACGAGTCTAAGATCTCCCTTCTTTTTAGGTACTAAAATCACTGGTGCACTATACGGACTTATACTTGGGCGTATAATTTCGTTTCTTTCTAATTAATGGATTTTATTTTTAAGCCACTCTTTGTGCTTATATGACACACGGTATGGCTGTTTTGCTACAGGATTACCAGTCATTAAAAATGTATGTTCGTAAAATGGAATTAACCCGATATCATATTCAGATGCAGAAAATAAATACATAAATTTCCATAATAATTCGCATAATTTTTTATTAAGTTACATATCTGTAATATGATCCATTTTAAATTTGTTTAAAAATTGCGATTTAGTTAAAGGATATTTGTTATTTGAAGTTTTAATACTGTTAACTAGGTTTCTTTTAGAATTTTCCCATGTATTTAAATCATTTTCCGTTAAAACCTCGATTTGGACTAAACAAGTCCCCTTTTTAATTGTAATTGTATAATTTTCATGGTTATTGGCTACCCAAATAAGACCTTCCACTTTGTCATAGGATATGATCTATTCCTCGTATGACAGATTTTCGGGTATTTCGGACGGTGTCGCAAACCATATTTCTGATTTGCTAATTACTGGCTCGATCATTTGTGATATTTGAATTTTTTGCATCGTTTTGGGAGGGACTTTTGTTTTCCTTATCGCAAATCCGTAATATTTCTCTTCATTTTCATTGTTTATTAGATTCATGCTGGCGCTATGCTGCGCCCTTTGCGGCATCTTGTGGCGTCACGTTGGGTTTTACTATGTTTTTCCACAATTCCACTATTTTCTTAACTTCATTTGATCTGTACTGTCGCATATCTCCTGTTTTTATTTTCGCAGGTTCAATACTTTTATTATTTAAATTTACTTCATTTCTGCGATATCTCTCAGGATAATTGAATGAATTTCCAATCTTGCCATGTCTTTGCGAGACATGAGGTTCAAAATAATTCGACATTATACCATTAGAAATTTTGTTTACTGTTATGTTATCTTCGTAACCTCTGTTACGATTTCTTAAGGTAGAAATTTCTTCCCCTACCTTAGCTGGGTATACAAGCTTCTCGTTGGCTACGTTTAATAGTATTCTATTAGATCTTAGAAAATTTGCCCCTATAATAGCTTCATATGGGAGATTGTCAAATATAATAAAATTTGTCAAGAAGATTCTAATGTATCTTTTTACGTGTAGGCAAATTGACCCTTTTGCATTTAGCTTATGACTTGTCACGATTGTTAGATTGGGATTATTAGGGTTCTTTTTTCGCCTAATGTGAAAAGGCAAGATTTTAAATAATCAAGAGTTTATGATATTTATAGTATCACCACTGTCAACTAAGGCCGTCAAGTATACTTTTTCTGCACAAATCATTAAATATAGTTAGCTTGCTAATAATATCATTACAAGAAGGCACTAGTATTGTATTGGACCTATTAAATATTCCTGGCACCCTCTGGGTCCAACTTATGTTTCTGAGGGGCCTGAAACGTTTCCCTGGGGATTTATTTCATGTGTTGGTGCCCGTAATAGATATTCAGACGTATTAGGTTCCGTAGGCATATTTAAATGATTTACGTCTGTCTGTCGTCGGCATGTATTATAATGGTAACGTGGATATCTCGTGTCAGTGCCGTTTGCTGGCGCTGACTGCCAGTGCCATTGGCTTGTCAAATTTTCATTTCTCATCGGCAAATTTTCATGATTTCTATATTGCATTCTCGCATTATATTGGCCTTGGCGAGTATTTGGGTTTTCAAATCGATAATTAGTTGGCCAGTTGGGGAGACGGTTATACAAATTTGTTTGGTACGCCTTATAAGGTACTGGTTGGAACGATCCCCCCTGACTATAGCCTATTGCAAAACCGGTGCAAATATTTGTTCTTCTGAGCAAATGGTTACCGTAATTTTGCGTATTACCGACAGCATTTCTTGGTATGGGATTGGGGACATAGTGGCACTCTCTTGCTATGTGGCCAACACGATTGCAGTTATAGCACCTTATTATTGTAGGGTTAATGGGCTGAAAACGTACTGTTTTCTGCCTAGCGGGTTCTGGCGTTTTGTTTCTTTGTGCTACTGGGGAGTTATCCCTTGAAAAGAAATTGGGGGATGCCTGATCGCCCTTGAAGATTAGGTTCGCGTTTGAGTCGCCTAGGCTGTTTATTTTTGCATTACTATGATTAGCAACCATTTTATCAACTTCGATTAGTCGCTCTATTCTTTGAAGTAAATACACATACAATAATTCACGAATTAATTGGGTTATAATTTCTTAGCTATGAGACAGAATTAAATAAATACATTAATATTAGCACTCACAATGAAAATCTAAAACAGAAATTTCTTAAAATTTGTTTTGATAACGAAAATATCGATATTAAATAAACATAATTTACCCTACATAATTAAGTTTGAGGTCTACTTTTACAATGCTTTTCATGCCTGCATTGTTCACGCAAGTCCGTGCTGTTTAAGAAACGCATGTGCAGCGTCATAACCGCACGGTTTTACGCAGACGATACTACAATGGGGGAACAAGACATAACAAGGACGAGTGGAGACCCCCTACCCACTCGTCTTCTAATGTATTCCTTGCCTCTAGACTTGGTTGTTCTTATGGGTCTTCATGTTTAACGACTGAAATGCAGAGGTTCTTAGTCTCTGAATTTTTCCGCAACTACAAGTCAAAATTGGTGCCTCAAATTCGTCTCTCGAATAAGGCAATTAGATGCAGGATTTCCAAGCTTGCCTCCGTAGATTCCCGTTAATGCTTGGCAAAGAATATAAGCATAATGAAGAACTGACATCATATCTTTTTAGAAGGCTATTGTTTGAGCAAATCCTTCAGCACTAAATAAATGAATATTATATTAAAGTCTTATTCGAATCCGTTCAGCGAGAAACACCTTCACATTAATAGGGAATTCCTTGTGGGTTTTACTTAGTCGCCATTGGACATTCACAGGGTTTCAATCCATTTATCTTAACTGATTAAATGGTTTTAAAATTTTACATATTATTTTTGAGATATAATTTCACATCCGCCGTGAAATTCTACATATAAACGTACCAATAGGTTGTTTGGTTATAGTTACCAATAGTTGGCTATTAGTACATATATTACTCGAGTAAGAAACACATGAATGAGCAATGTGTAGGCCTAAAATAATTATAATATGCACTAAGATAAAATATTTCATATAATTAGACGCTTCTGTACTGGTAGTTTTTTTTTTTGATTTTATAAAGCTGCCAGATATAAGGGTATAGCCTACTGAATTGCACAGTTTAAAAAGTAAACTTCTTTTCAAAATACCCAACACTCCGAACTAGTCGTGTTTACTTCAGTTCATAAAAACAAATTCGCTCTATCAAAATATACTGAAAACTGGCTGAAATTTGTACGGGTATAATAGGGGTGAATATATACAGATTTCAAGAGGAAACATTTTTAGTAGTCACTATATCAGAATTGGATAATTTAATATGCATGTTGCTCAAATAAATTTCGCATAAACTAAAAAAGGGGGAAACAGGAAATTTTTTTTTAGAAAAATAAACGTTTTTCACTAAATGAAGCACAGTTTTTTCAAGTTAAACATAAACCTTAGTCTAACTTAAATAAATTATCAGGTTCTAAATAGTTTATTGAGATAATTAAATTTTAATTAATATCTTTTTGAGAAATTATATTTTAATAAATAATTAAAATAAAAAGTTGAGTACGAATTGATTATTAGAATAATTAAATAAGAATTTGACTGATATTTTAAGCAAGAAAAATGAACAAAACGGCAAGTATAAAGGATGACTAAACACTAAAAACCTAATAATAGAGCAAAACACGATTCAGATCAAGCTCTAGCTATGAATAGTGTCAGATTATCGAATTTTTAAGTCAAGTTATGCATATTTGATTTACTTTTGATTAATTTTCTTCATAGTTAAAATTTTTTTTTTTCCAATCTTAACGTAGAAGGCAATTTCAGTAGGGATTCTACGTTTTAGAGAACTTTTATGCCCGTGGTAGAGAGGAGATTTCGCCTCGAATTAAACTATGTTTAAAATTAATAGTAAAGAAATCAGCGTCCTCACCTTGCAGTCTTCTTATTGGTAGAAATTAAACAATTAGTAAACAAATTTTTTTTGATGACATCAATCTTTGTTCGGACCTGGGTCGATTTTTCATTGAAAATTCGAGGGGAACTGAGTCAGTATAGGTAAGATATAACGTGACTGATTTGCGAAAATATGTCACAAAAATTAGAGCACAAGATATGTCATAGATAAACCAATGGAATTAAAGAACATTTTTGTCACAGAACTATAGAACGGTGATCTCTCTGTTATTGTATATGTCGTGGATATAAACTAATGAAATTAAATTTTTCGCCAAGGAGCTAAAGGCATTAATGTCTCTGTTTCTCTTTGGAAGTAATGTTTAACACAGAGCTGTAGGACAGCATACGTCATAGATATAATATAATGAAATTAAAAAGCTTTTCTCTCTTTTTTTTTTGCCTCGGAGCTATAAGAAAGTAAACTCTCTGTTTCTCTTTCAAAGCATTCAGATCCAAAAAACTAAAACTTAGCTCACTGAAGTTTCTATTCAACCTTTAAGTATTGTTTTGATTGGCCCTGATTGGCGTAAAAATAATAATTTCTTATACTTGAAGGACTGATAAATATCCCTTCCTACGGTCGTTTACAAAAAAATAACAGAAAACAATC
The DNA here is from genome assembly GCF_049724085.1 of Artemia sp. Qi Xiang Cuo. Taxonomy (NCBI): domain Eukaryota; kingdom Metazoa; phylum Arthropoda; class Branchiopoda; order Anostraca; family Artemiidae; genus Artemia; species Artemia sp. Qi Xiang Cuo. The sequence goes on along the minus strand of NC_142813.1, from coordinate 44,092,789 downwards.
AATGGCCTTTTTTTCCTACCCGGGCTTAACACCAGACGTTGTCCAACACCACTTGTCGTTCTCAGTTTTCCACGAGCTTCCTACTTTGGGCCTTTCTCTCTTATCACCAATGTTTTGACATAACTCGTATTATTATTTTTTTTTCATTAATATTGACTTGATTAACTTTACTGCACACTGTTACATTTATTAAGGTGGATCACAAGTTGATTTTCATAAGGGATTTGAATTTTTTTTTTTACATTAATTAGGGATATTTCCATCTGTCAGGGTTTTTTAACAGTTCTACCAGAATCTTTTGGGTGTGTCTCCTGGTGGTGGTTTGGTTTTTTCTTTTTCGGGGGTCCTTGCAAGAATGTATCATACTGTGTTTTTGGTTTTTTAAAAAATTAGTTGAAGGGTTAAATCGTTTGTTTCCAGGGCTCGGCAACTGATGGTAGTCTTGGGTTCCCTATTTCGGTAACTAATATTTGTTCGGCGTGGCCATCAGACTCTTCGGAATTGATTTCAATTAACTCTAGATGAGAACTTTTATAGGTGACAATTTTTGAGGTATCACCTACGCTTCCTTCGTAAATTTCCACTCCTCTGGATGTAGAAGGTTTATTCTCTAAGTCCTCGCCTTGAGTCCTCAACTCGGGGGATTTGAAAGATTCTTGAGAGCTTTGGGAGGAATCAATAGTTTTTGCGGGGTTCCTCCATTGTTTGAACGCCATGTCCTCAGGGGGATGGGGCATTTTTTGCACTAGAGTTTCCCTCCATGAAGTCCACTGTTTAGGTTTGGCCTTGGATACAGTTATATCATAATATTGACCTTGCTGGTCATCCGTTGGAGTTTTATTCCCGGGCAATATAGTTTGACTTGTTTTTATGGGAAAATTTATGAAATCATAGCTTCTCGCAGGTTTGTTTTAGTTAAATCTTTGGGATGAGTTTTCTTTACAGTAATACCGGGGGTTTCTACAGCTCTGTTTAATTTTTCATGTAAAGATAGGGGCCTTTCTATCGGTGTTGCAGGGGAAACCATATCGTCAGGAAATCTTTTGGGGGGATATTGGGTCGAAATTCTGTCGGGGAAAAACTGGGTTTTTGGAGATATTGTATAATCTAAATCTCCTGCGCTTGCCGATGAATACCTTTTTGGACTTTTTGGTATTTTTATTTAAGGAAAAGATCCTGGTATTGGGAATTATTGCTCAGAAACAACTACATTTTCCATTACCAAAAACTCTTCGATATTTTGTTAATCACTGTCATTTTCAAAATAATCTTGTTTAAAATTAGAGGGTTTTATCCCTACTAATCTCAACCTTGGGGGTTCATTATCCAAATCTGACAACTCAGTAGACGAGGGGTGTGACATCCAACTCTCGGGAAATGTGGCTCTCTTTGTTTGGCTAAAATGCACCTTGTAAGTTCTACCACTCTCGGAGTTTTCCATTTTAAATGTATATTCGTTATCTTACTTTTTGACTATTCTGTACAGTCCATAATATTTTTTGGAGAGTTTTTTTCCTTCCGTTTTCGCCTCGTTCTTTAGGTAAACGAAGTCTCCCGCTTTGAAATCTATATTCCCCTTAACTTTGGGTTGGCTTCTTAGCTCTTGGTTTATTTTACATTTTTCCAAGAGCCAAGATAATTTACAAAAATTATCTATCTCTTTTCTAAGAGTTTTGAATTTATCCGGTAACGCTTTATCATTCACAAAATAATCAATTAGTGCTACACACACTTCGTCCTTTTTTTGCTTTCTTTTTATATTTTCCAATGACAAGGGTCAATAGCTATTGTTGTTTTCTTTTACTGCGTCCCTGACTTTTTTTTTCTTACATCTCTGTTTGCTTATACCATTAATAATATTGACTTCATTTTCTTCGGTGTCCGGCGGAGTATTTTCTTGACATCTACTCAAAAATTCGCAAACTACATTTTGTTTTCTTTTTAAATATTTGAATTCATAATCTTGGTCTCGGATTTTCATAATTCATCTAGATAGAATGCTCGTTGGGTTTCTAATTATGCACAGGTACTACAAGCTTTTATGGTCTGATCGTAAGATAAATGCTTTACCAATTAGATAATGTCTAAACTTGTTTAAGTGGTAAATAATAGACAATAATCCTAAGTTTGTGGTAGAATAACTACTTTCGCCTTATGATAAACCTTTACTTGAATAGTATAGAACTTTTTCTATTTGTTTGGGTTTTCCCTGGAGATGGTTAGGGTTTTTTACTAGCATTTCTTGCGAAAGAATAGTGCCTATGCCCTTTGAGCTAGCATCAGTGGTAACGATGAATTTTCCGTTTTTAAAATCAGGGAGTAATAAAATATGTTCAGAAGTGAGTGCCTTTTTGAGACGGTCTAAGGAAGTTTGAGGTTTTTTGGACCAGGTAACATTATGAGATTTGCCTTTGGTTAATTCCTTGAGGGGTTTCGCAATTTGGGAATAATTGCGTACGAATTTTCTAAAGTAGCCAGTAAGGCCTAAAATTCCTCTTAGTTCTTTCATAGTTCTGGGGGGCTTGAGGTTTTCAACACATTTTATTTTATCAGGGTCTGGGGATATCTCTCCCTGGGTTACTACTACTCCTAAAAATTTAATTTTAGATTGAAATAAATTTACTTTCTCAGGCCTGCATTTTAAATTGCCTTGCCTGAACTTCTCGAACACCTTAGCTAATGTTGCTAAGTGTTGTTCAGTGTTTTGTCCCACGCATATAACATCATCAACAAAATGAATTATATTCTTTAATCCTATTAACAGGTGCAATAGGGGTCTACATAGCGCGCTTGAACTTGTTTTAAGCCCAAATGGTACTTTCAAGTATTCATAAGAACCATAATCGGATGCTGAAAATGCAGTTTTTTGGACATTCCTTTCAGCTATTTTCACTTGGTGGTAGCCTTGGGTAAGATCCAATGAAGTAAAAATTTTGTTTTTACTTGAAAGTGAGTCAAGAATTTCGTCTATTCTTGGTAGAGTAAATTTATCGCTAACTACTTGTTTGTTGAGAGCCCTATAATCTACTACGAGTCTAAGATCTCCATTCTTTTTAGGTACTAAAATCACTGGTGCACTATACGGACTTATACTTGGGTGTATAATTTAGTTTTTTTTCTAATTCAGGTATTTTATTTTTTAGCTACTCTTTGTGCTTATATGGCACGAGAAATGGCTGTTTTGCAACGGGATTACCAGTCATTTAAAATTAAGTCTAACTAAATTAAATTAACCCAATGTACTAGTAAGATTCAGAAAAAAAATACATAAAATTACATAGTAAATAGCTTAATTTTTTCTTAATTTCCATATCTGTAATATGATCCATTTTAAATTTGTTTAAAAATTGCGATTTAGTTAAAGGATATTCATTATTTGAATTTGTAATACCTTTAAGTAGGTTTCTTTTTGAATTTTCCCTTGTATTTAAATAATTTTCCGTTAAAACCTCAATTTGGACTAAACACTCCTCCTTTTTAATTGTAAGTGTATCATTTTTCATGGTTATTAGTTACCCAAATAAGAACTTCCCTTTTGTCATAAGATATAATCTGTTCCTCGCATAACAGATTTTCGGGTATTTCAGACGGTGCCGCAAACCCTATTTCTGACTTGCTAATGATTGGCTCGATCATCTTTGACATTTGGATTGATTGAATCGTTGTAGTAGGGGTTTTTGTTGCTCGTATTACACATTCTGTACATTTCCCTTCGTGTTTGGTGTGATTTTTGGTAATAATGGCGATATGATTCGACACTGCTGCTAATAGCTGCTTTGCTTTTTGGGTGATTATATTCTTCCATCACTGCCATATATGTTTTTCCATCACTATGTTTTTCCATCACTGCTGGTGCATCACTGCCATAACAAAAATATTCTCCATCATATTCAAATTGACTACAACTATTGTTCCTCACTTTGTCAATGTCAATAGCTACAGCAAATTCATCTTTGACTTGCTGAAAAAAAAATCCAAATCAAAATTAATGTTATCAAAGGATAAACATAAAGAGAAGGGAAAAACTTAATCTTCCATCCAAATTATGTATTTTATGGACTGATAGATGATCTGTCAAACATCATGAGACAGTTGAGGTTACTTTCGATAGACTTTATTTCATCCAGTTCAGCAGAACACAGAAACATTTTGATACATCAGCAGTTTATATTATATAAATATATGTTTTGAATTAGTTACTCTGGATGAAGATAGCCTAGTTATTCCAGAGAACTACTTCACGTGAATGTCTATGCCAGAGCAAATTTGCCAGGACATATCTGCCACTAAAACATAAATAAGATAATTTAGCCAAATCCTTCTTTTAGCATGTTCAAGGGTGTGAAAATAAAAAGCTTTTAAAAATAATACAAAGGAAAAAAAAGTTGAACATTGCAAGGAGCCTTTGTAAACAATAAAAGTTAAAGCCCTGTTCCAATTTTAAATAAACAAGAGGAAACAGTGACCTGAAAATACGGTTTCCTTAGAATTTTAACCTATGTGGCAGAGAGATCTTAGGGTAGATTTCTAACAGGACCGGAAAAAGACCCAGCCTATGAACTATAGCATACGAAAAATCCTGAACTGAAAACAGTCTCTAAAGAAGCTAACATCGCAAACTTATGAAGATTTCCCCAATTGAAAAAATTAAGGAGCCTAAGAAGGGGGCATTTTTTTCTTTCATCTTGGATTTTTTTTAACAAGTGTTCTGGATTTGTTTGTTTTCATTAAAAATTTAAACAGATAATGTATAAAGATATTTGAGAATGTCTATTTCCATCACACATCAGTTTGCCTTGAGATGAAAAAATACTGAGAGAATTTTATTCACTTAAACCTAATGTCTGTGGATCCTAACCTCACATTTTATATCTCAGATCATTTCTCAAAATATGAATGTTCGTTGTTTTCAAATAAGTGGTCTAAGGACTTGGATTTAAATATTATTTAACCCCTGTATCATTTTCTTATAGGAGAAAAAAACTTAAATTTAACCAGTTTTGGAAAAGATCAGGGAGCAATATGATAGCCTAGTGGCGCTTTGAACTAAACAGAACCAGATAAATAAAATTTTTATCGGATGCATTTGGGAAGAAATGGCATGGAGAGGGGGGGGGGGAGGCTAGCTGCCCTCCAATCACTTTTGACTCTTGAAAAGGGCACTAGAACTTCCGATTTCCAATCAAATGAGCCCCCTCCGAAGCTTATGTGACGACCTCTTCTATATAAAATCCCTCTGGGAAAAAAAATGAATAATAAAACATTATTCTGTACTATAGGCAATGTCTATAGGCTACTAGTCTGTACTATATGCAACGTCTGTACAGTCTGTACTATTGGCAATGCTATAGCGTTGCCTCTGACAAGGGGAAAAATAGACTTGAAATGTAGTTTCCTAGGAATTTGAACCTATGTTGTAGAGGGATCTTCTGGTAGATTTCTACCAGAACTGGAACTGGAAAACTAGGACTGGAACTAGGACTGGAAAATGGCAACCCCTATGAACTATAGCATACAATAAATTTCTGAACTGAAAACAGTCTCTAAAGGAGGTAAGGTAAAATTCTACTTTAGTTACTTTTGGCTATCTTGGAAAGGGGTTGGGTTAGGAAAATGAAACTTTCAGGGATGGATGTACATGCTAAGGTATGTCCCGGGAAGGTACTTTGAAGTACTTACCTCCACTCCTCCCCCCTCTATATAATGGTAAATTACTGCACATTACTAGTTGTTTTAACTCATATTTCCTCCTATATTACTATCATAATTATAAATCACAGCTTACCTTACACAACTTCAGCTTTTAACCTTGTTCATTAAAATAAATTCCAAAATCCTATTTAAATCTTAAACCATTTAATTTCCTATCCTTGCTGACTATTGTTATGGTATAATAAAACCAGGTTTGTTGTGATGTCACAACTTTGCTTATCAGAAACCCTTACCCTTGAGGGTAGCAGGCACATGCCAGACACCTCTGTGTTGATAAGACCATTTAAACTGTATTAATTAGGGAAAGGATTTGACAAGAGGGACCAGTAAAAATAACCTAATCGTTTTTAGAGGACAAATTATGTCATGGGAAGATGTTTTTGAAATCCCTCTTCCACCCAAACACAAAATTTTCTAAAATTCTACTTTAGAAGCTTTTAAAGTATTTCTAAAGTACTAAAAGATAGAGTGCTAAAAACATCAGAATCGACTTCAGAGGACACGTTATATCACAGGAAGAGGCTTTTAAAATCCCCCGTCCCCCCAAACTCAAAATTCTCCAGAATTCAACTTTAGAAGCTTTTTAAAAATTTCTAAAACACTTATACATAGATTGCTAAAACATCAGACTTGACTTCAGAGGACACTTTATATCACGGGAAGAGGTTTTAAAAATCCCCCTTCCCCCAAAACTCAAAAATTTACAAAATTATACTTTAGAAGCTTTTTTAAATATATCTAAATCACTAATAGATAAATCGCTACAATGTTCAGAATTGACTTCAAAGGACACTTTATCTCACGGGAAGAGGTTTTTGAAATCCCCCTTCCCCCCAAACACAAAATTTTACAAACTTATACTTTAGAAGCATTTTAAATATTTATAAATCACTAAAAGATAGAGCACTACAAAAATTATAATAGACTTCAGAGGAAAAATTATTTTACGGGAAGATGTTTTTGTAATCCCCCTTCCCCCCAAACTCAAAATTTTCAAAAATTATACTTTAGAAGCTTTTTAAATAACATCATCCCATGACATAACTTGTCCTCTGAAGTTGATTCTGATGTTTTTAGCATTCTGTGTCTTACCTAGACCCCAGCACCATGCCGGCGCATCAACCAAACACTGCCAACAAGAGGCTCGGTTGACCGCCACTGAAGTGTCACAATATCGCTGGCGTGCCGCTGGAAGAGGCGGCGGTGTTTGGTTGACTTTGAATTAATTTTCCGGCAATTCTTTATTGCGTCAACCGCAAAGTCGAAGCTTTTCTTTTCTCGTGAGGTTTAAGTAATTTGATTTCCCTGATTAGAAATCAAGCAGGGCTTGCATTAATCCCAAATTTTCGGGGATTTTCCCAGAAATCTATGTGCCACCGACAAAACAAAGTGGGTCCCCAACTCCCCAAAAATTCTTTCCCGACAGTACCACTCCAAAAGAATTAATACTATCGATCATTCATGCTAAATCTGACTTTTTATACACTACTTCTTGACGACTCACTTGCTCGTTAATTGTTACTGCTTATGTTTCTTTCCTTATAAAACAGCAGATATAGTTGCAATATACAGTAGAAAGGCCCCTATTGATCCCACGAGAACACATGTGCTGCCATCTACAACTTTTTTACATAATTTATGCATGTTTTTATGGTTTTTGTCACTGAGAATGAAAAAAACAGGATTTTCCTTACTTGAAAAACAGGATTTTTCTCACTTTTATGGATGTTTCATGGATGGTTATGAGCGTTGGTCAATTTATGTGTTGTTTTTCATGGATGTCAACAGCAATTTATGGATGTTTTATGGTTGTTGTCACTGAGAATAGAAAAACAGGATTTTTCTCACTTTGATGGATGTTTCATGGTTTCGTTCTGTTTGATGGTTAAGATGCAGAGGGGAATGCATATGGCTTCACTTAGGGGAAGAGAATTATGCGGGAGTCTAAAGAGATAGAAATTCTATTTTTAAATACGGCTTCACTGATCTTTAAATCAGAGAGATAAATTGATATACTAACGAAACCATAATAGTGTAGCTAGGAACATTTATGAGATGAAGAAATTAACGCGGGAAAGGGTTTCCTAGGAATTTCAAACGTGACAGCGCAGGGATGCCAAAACAAAAGGAACATGCAGAAATTACGTTTAGGGATTATTTGTGTGAAACTGTTTTAGGCATTTTAGGGAATTATTTGGGCGATGAAGAGATTAACGCGGGAAAGGGTTTCCTAGGAATTTCAAATGTGACAGCACAGGGATGTCAAAACAAAAGGAACACGCAGAAATTACGTTTAGAGATTATTTGGGCGAAACCGTTTTGAGACATTTTAGAAGATGATTTGAGCGAAACAATTTGATGCATTTTAGAAAATGATGTTAGAAGATAATTTAGAAGAGGAATTGAGGGTGAAACTCTGTGGTCGTTATAATACACAAGTTCCATTTGAACAGTCATGTGAGGTCCCCTACTCTAACAACCCTCCTACCCCAATCCCAAAGGGCCCTCTACCCCCACCCCAAAGGGTCCTCTAACCCAACCCCAAAGAGCCCCCCCCCCAACTTTTTTGCCCCCCATTTTTTAATACTTTTTTACTTGCGCATTTGAGACACAGAAATGCCCCATCCCCCCAACGTTTTGGTTCCCCTCGAATATATTTTTCAGAACAAGTTCTTTACGTGATGTCCCTCCTAAACCCATTTTACAACTTGAAGTACCCACCCTTTTCACCAACAACTTTACTTTACAGCTTTTTGGATACCTCAACACCAAGCAATACTTTTCAAAAGGCATTTCAGAGCAAGTTCTTTTCTTAATGTCCCCCCTAAACCCATTTTACATCTTGAAGTACCCATCCTTTTCGCCCACAACTTTACTTTACAGCTTCTTGGATATCTCAACACCAAGCAATACCTTTCAAAAGACATTTCAGAGCAAGTTCTTTTCATAATCTCCCTCCTCAACCCATTTTACAACTTGAAGAATCCATCCTTTTCACCCAAAACTTTACTTTACAGCTTTTTGGATACCTCAACACCAAGCAATACCTTTCGAAAGGCATTTCAGAGTAAGTTCTTTTCTTAATGTCCCTCCTAAACACATTTTACAACTTGAAGTACCCATCATTTTCATCAACAAATTTACTTTACCGCTATTTGGATACCTCAGCACCAAGCATTACTTTTCAAAAGGCATCTCAGAGCAACTTCTTTTCATAATGTCCCTTCTAAACCCATTTTAAAAGTTGAAGCATCCATCCTTTTCACCCACAACTTTACTTTACAGCTTTTTGGATACATCAACACCAAGCAATACTTTTCAAATGGCATTTCAGAGAAAGTTCTTTTCATAATGTCCCTCCTAAATCCATTTTACAAGTTGAAGCATCCATCCTTTTCACCCACAACTTTACTTTACAGCTTTTTGGATACCTCAACACCAAGCAATACTTTTCAAAAGGCATTTCAGAGCAAGTTCTTTTCATTATGTCCCTGCTAAATCCATTTTACAAGTTGAAGGACCCATCCTTTTTACCCACAACTTTACTTTACAGCTTTTTGGATACCTCAACACCAAGCAATACATTTCAAAAGGTATTTCAGAGCAAGTTCTTTTCTTAATGTACCTCCTAAACCCATTTTACAAGTTGAAGCATCCATCCTTTTCACCCACAACTTTACTTTACAGCTTTTTGGATACCTCAACACCAAGCAATACCTTTCAAAAGGCATTTCAGAGCAAGTTCTTTTCATAATGTCCCTCCTAAACCCATTTTACAAGTTGATGTACTCATCCTTTTCACCCACAACTTTACTTTACAGCCTTTTGGATACCTCAACACCAAGCAATACTTTTCGAAAGGCATTTCAGAGCAACTTCTTTTCCTAATGTCCCTCCTAAACCCATTTTACAAGTTGAAGTACCCATCCTTTTCACCCACAACTTTACTTTACAGCTTTTTGGATATCTCAACACCAAGCAATACTTTTCAAAAGGCATTTCAGAGCAAGTTCTTTTCATAATGTCCCTCCTAAATCCATTTTAAAAGTTGAAGCATCCATCCTTTTCACCCACAACTTTACTTTACAGCTTTTTAAATTTTTTCTTAGAAGTAAAATTTTTTGATTGTGATAACAAGTTTTCTGTCAGAAGTAGCAAGTTTTGCTTAACATTAACAAACCTTCACATCAAAGTAACAACATTTTACCTTAATACTAACATATTTTTACTGAACACAAACAAATTTCTCTTAGAAATAATATTTTTCATCAGTGACAACACTTTTTCGGTTCGAACTAGTAAGTTTTCTACCAAAGATACCAAATTTTTTTAGAAGTAACATTTTTTGACTGTGATAACAACTTTTCTGTCAGAAGTAGCAAGTTTTGCTTAACACTAACAAACATTCTCATCAAAGTAACGACATTTTACATTAAAACTAACATACTTTTACTGAACACACACAAATTTCTCTTAGAAATAATATTTTTCATCAGTGATAACACTTTTTCTGTTCGAACTAGCAAGTTTTCTACCAAAGTTACCAAATTTTTTTTCTTAGAAGTAACAATTCTCTTATTGTGATAACAACTTTTCTGTCAGAAGTAGCAAGTTTTGCTTAACACTAACAAACCTTCTCATCAAAGTAACGACATTTTACCTTAAAACTAACATACTTTTACTGAACACACACAAATTTCTCTTAGAAATAATATTTTTCATCTGTGATAACACTTTTTCTGTTCGAACTAGCAAGTTTTCTACCAAAGATACCAGATTTTCCACTTCAGTTCAGATTTTTCTCAAAGAGATGAAAAAATGTATATAATGTTCCAAATTTTTCATAAAAGATAGAAAAGTTCAAGTTCACTTCTGAAATTTACCAAAGAGCACAATTCAATTCTAATTTCTCCAAAGAAAATAAAAAGCTTCCACTTCAGTTTTAAGTTCACCAAGACATAAAAAATTTAAAGTTCAGTTCTAAATATTTCCATAGAAGATATGAAAAGTTATACTGTGATTGTGATTATTTTCTATGAAGATAAAAAGTTTCACTTTAATTCTAAATTTTCTTAAATTTAGTTCCGACTTTTCTCAAACAGATGAAAAAATTTAAAGTTCTGTTCCAAATATTTTCCCGGAAGAAGAAAAGTTCAACTTCGATTCTGAATTTTCTCAATTAAAATGAAACAAGTTATTGATCAATTCTATTTTCCCAAAATAATATAAAAATTTTCCACTTCAGTTCAGATTTTTCTCAAAGAGATGAAGAAATTTAAAATACTATTCCAAATTTTTCATAGAAGATAGAAAAGTTTAAGTTCTCTTCTGGATTTTACCAAAGAACACAATTCAATTCTAATTTCTCCAGAGAAAATAAAAAGCTTCCACTTCAGTTTTAAGTTCACCAAGACATAAAAAATTTAAAGTTCAGTTCCAAATTTTTCCGTAGAAGATAGGAAAAGTTATACTATGATTGTGATTATTTTCTATGAAGATAAAAAGTTTCACTTTAATTCTAAATTTTCTTAAATTTAGTTCCGACTTTTCTCAAACAGATGAAAAAATTTAAAGTTCTATTCCAAATATTTTCCCGGAAGATGAAAAGTTCAACTTCGATTCTGAATTTTCTTAATGAAAAGGAAATAAGTTATTGATCAATTCTATTTCCGAAAAATAATATAAAAAGTTTACACTTCAGTTCAGATTTTTCTCAAAGAGATTAAAAAATTTAAAATACTGTTCCAAATTTTTCATAGAAGATAGAAAATTTCAAGTTCTCTTCTGAATTTTACCAAAGAACACAATTCAATTCTAATTTCTCCAGAGAAAAACTTCGATTCTGAACTTTCTCAATGAAAATGAAATAAGTTATTGATCAATTCTATTTTCCCAAAATAATATAAAATTTTCCACTTCAGTTCAGATTTTTCTCAAAGAGATAAAGAAATTTAAAATATCATTCCAAATTTTTCATAGAAGATAGAAAAGTTCAAGTTTTCTTCTGAATTTTACCAAAGAACACTTCAATTCTAATTTCTCCAGAGAAAATAAAAAGTTTCCACTTCAGTTTTAAGTTCACAAGACATAAAAAATTTAAAGTTCAGTTCTAAATTTTTCCGTAGAAGATAGGAAAAGTTATACTATGATTGTGATTATTTTCCATGAAGATAAAAAGTTTCACTTTAATTCTAAATTTTCTTAAATTCAGTTCCGACTTTTCTCAAAGAGATGAAAAAATTTAAAGTTCTGTTTCAAATATTTTCCCGGAAGAAGAAAAGTTAAACTTCGATTCTGAATTTTCTCAATGAAAATGAAATAAGTTATTGATCAATTCTATTTCCCCAAAATAATATAAAAAGTTTCCACTTCAGTTCAGATTTTTCTCAAAGAGTTGAAAAAATTTAAAATACTGTTCCAAATTTTTCATAGAAGATAGAAAAGTTCAAGTTATCTTCTGAATTTTAAAAAAAGAACACAATTCAATTCTAATTTCTCAAGAGAAAATAAAAGCTTCCACTTAAGTTTTAAGTTCACCAAGACATAAGAAATTTAAAGTTCAGTTCCAAATTTTTCCATAGAAGATAGGAAAAGTTATACTATGATTGTGATTATTTTCTATGAAGATAAAAAGTGTCACTGTAATTCTAAATTTTCTTAAATTCAGTTCCGACTTTTCTCAAAGAGATGAAAAAATTTAAAATTCTGTTCCAAATATTTTCCCGGAACAAGAAAAGTTCAACTTCGATTCTGAATTTTCTCAATGAAAAAGAAATAAGTTAATGATCAATTCTATTTTCCCAAAATAATATAAAAATTTTCCACTTCAGTTCAGATTTTTCTCAAAGGGATGAAACAATTTAAAATACTGTTTCAAATTTTTCATAGAAAATAGAAAAGTTCAAGTTCTCTTCTGAATTTTACCAAAGAACATAATTCAATTCTAATTTCTCCAGAGAAAATAAAAAGATTCCACGTCAGTTTTAAGTTCCCCAAGACATAAAAAATTTAAAGTTCAGTTCTAAATTTTTCCATAGAAGATAGGAAAAGTTATACTATGATTGTGATTATTTTCCATGAAGATAAAAAGTTTCACTTTAATTCCAAATTTTCTTAAATTCAGTTCCGACTTTTCACAAAGAGATGAAGAAATTTAAAGTTCTGTTCCAAATTTTTCTTAGAAGATAGGAAAAGTTATACTTTGATCGTGAATATTCAATTTCTATTCTGAATTTTACCAAAGAGCACAATTCAATTCTAATTTCTCCAGAGAAAATAAAAAGCTTTCACTTCAGTTTTAAGTTAACCAAGACATAAAAAATTTAAAGTTCAGTTTTAAATTTTTCCGTAGAAGATAGGAAAAGTTATACTATGATTGTGATTATTTTCCATGAAGATAAAACGTTTCACTTTAATTCTAAATTTTCTTAAATTCAGTTCCGACTTTTCTCAAAGAGATGAAAAAATTTAAAGTTCTGTTCCAAATTTTTCATAGAAGATAGGAAAAGTTATACTTTGATTGTGAATATTCTTTACGAAGATATGGAGCTCCGCTTTAATTCTGAGTTTTCTCGAAGAAGTGCAAAATTTACAAGTTCTCTTCTGTTTTTTCGTAGAGAAGAGAAAAAAAGTTAGCTCAATTCTGAAATTTACCAATGAAAATGAAAAAGCTTCCATTTCAGTTCCTAATTTCTCAAAGACATAAAAAATTTAAAGTTCAATTCTAAATTTTTCCATAGAAGATAGGAATGGTTTTACTATGATTGCGATTATTTTTCATGAAGATAAAAAGTTTCACTTTATTTCTAATTTTTCTTAAATTCAGTTCATTCATCTAACCACCAAAAACAATAGGTTAGGTTAGGTATAAATAAATATTAATAAATAATTAGAAACATTTCTCCATGTTTAAGTTAGGTTAGGTTAGGTTAACTTATCAAGAGCACTCTTGATAAGCTAGCCTAACCTAACTTAAACATGGTAAAAAGTCGACCTGGGGGGGATTTTTCGGCTAGATTAAAATAGGTTAGGTTAGGCAAGATTAAGTTATGTTAGGTTAAGTTAGGTTAGGTTAGCCTACGTACGCGCGCGTACGTAGGCTAACCTAACCTAACCTAACTTAACCTAACATAACTTAATCTAGCCTAACCTAACTTAATCTAGCCGAAAAATCCCCCCAGGTCGACTTTTACCATGTTTAAGCTAGGTTAGGTTAGCTTATCAAGAGTGCTCTTGATAAGTTAACCTAACCTAACTTAAACATGGAGAAATGTTTCTAATTATTTATTAATATTTATTTATACCTAACCTAACCTATTGTTTTTGGTGGTTAGATGAATGAACAGAATTTAAGAAAAATTAGAAATAAAGTGAAACTTTTTATCTTCATGAAAAATAATCGCAATCATAGTAAAACAATTCCTATCTTCTATGGAAAAATTTAGAATTGAACTTTAAATTTTTTTATGTCTTTGAGAAATTAGGATCTGAAATGGAAGCTTTTTCATTTTCATTGGTAAATTTCAGAATTGAGCTAACTTTTTTTCTCTTCTCTAAGAAAATACAGAAGAGAACTTTTAAATTTTGCACTTCTTCGAAATAACTCAGAATTAAAGTGGAGCTCCATATCTTCATGAAGAATATTCACAATCAAAGTATAACTTTTCCTATCTTCTATGAAAAATTTAGAATAGAACTTTAAATTTTTTCATCTCTTTGAGGAAAGTCGGAACTGAATTTAAGAAAATTTAGAATTAAAGTGAAACTTTTTATCTTCATGGAAAATAATCACAATCATAGTATAACTTTTCCTATCTTCAACAGAAAAATTTAGAACTGAACTTTAAATCGCTTGGTGTTGAGGTATCCAAAAAGCTGTAAAGTAAAGTTGTTGGTGAAAAGGATGGGTGCTTCAACTTGTAAATAGGATTTAGGAGGGACATTAAGAAAAGCACTTTCACTTATATTCCTTTTGAAAGTAGTTTGGTTAGTAAAGGCACCCAAATCACTGGGCTGTAAAGGTACGCATGAAAATGATTAATGCTTCAAGATTTTATATTGGTTTCGGCCGTAGAGTCTTAAAGGCACTTGATCTAAAATGCCCTGTAAAATCTATGGCAGGGTTTTGAAGTATGTAAAAAGCTATAAAGTAAAGTTGTGGGTGAAATGGATGGATGCTTCAACTTGTAAAATGGATTTAGGAGGGACATTATGAAAAGAACTTGCTCTGAAATGCCCTTTGAAAAGTATTGCTTGGTGTTGATGTATCCAAAAAGCTGTAAAGTAAAGTTGTGGGTGAAAAGGAAGGATGCTTCAAGTTGTAAAATGGGTTTAGGAGGGACATTAAGAAAAGAACGTGCTCTGAAATGCCTTTTGAAAGTATTGCTTGGTGTTGAGGTGTCCAAAAAGCTGTAAAGTAAAGTGTTGGGTGAATAGGATGGAAGCTTTAGCTTTTAAAATGGGTTTAGTAGGGCCAATATGAAAGGAAATTGATCTGAAATGCCTTTTGAAAAGTATTGCTTGGTGTTGATATATCCAAACAGCTGTAAAGTAAAGTGTTTGTTGAAAAGGATGGGTACTTCAACTTGTAAAATGAGTTTAGGAGGGACATTATGGAAAGAAGTCGCTCTGAAATGCCTTTTGAAAAGTATTGTTTGGTTTTGAGTTATCCAAAAAGCTGTAAAGTAAAGTTGTGGGTGAAAAGGATGACTACATCAACTTGTAAAATGTGTTTAGGAGGGATATTAAGAAAAGAAGTTGCTCTGAAATGCCTTTTGAAAAGTATTGCTTGGTGTTGAGGTATCCAAAAGGCTGTCAAGTAAAGTTGTGGGTGAAAAGGATGGATGCTTCAAGTTGTAAAAGGGGTTTAGGAGGGAGATTAAGAAATGAACTTGCTCTGAAATGCCTTTTGAAATGTATTGCTTGGTGTTGAGGTATCCAAAAAGCTGTAAAGTAAAGTTGTGGGTGAAAAGGATGGGTGCTTCAACTTGTAAATAGGATTTAGGAGGGACATTATGAAAAGAACTTGCTCTGAAATGCTTTTTGAAAAGTATTGCTTGGTGTTGAGGTATCCAAAAAGCTGTAAAGTAAAGTTGTGGGTGAAAGGATGGATGCTTCAACTTGTAAAATGGGTTTAGGAGGGACATTAAGAAAAGAACTTGCTTTGAAATGCCTTTTGAAAAGTATTAATTGGTGTTGAGGTATCCAAAAAGCTGTAAAGTAAAGTTGTGGGTGAAATGGATGGATGCTTCAACTTGTAAAATGGATTTAGGAGGGACATTATGAAAAGAACTTGCTCTGAAATGCCCTTTGAAAAGTATTGCTCCTATCTTCTAAGAAAAATTTGGAACAGAACTTTAAATTTTTTCATCTCTTTGTGAAAAGTCGGAACTGAATTTAAGAAAATTTAGAATTAAAGTGAAACTTTTATCTTCATGGAAAATAATCACAATCATAGTATAACTTTTCCCATCTTCTATGGAAAAATTTAGAACTGAACTTTAAACTTTTTATGTCTTCAGAAAAGGACTTGCTCTGAAATGCCTTTTAAAAGGTATTGCTTGGCTTTGAGGTATCCAAAAAGCTGTAAAGTAATGTTGTGGGTGAAAAGGATGGATGCTTCAAGATGTAAAATGGGTTTAGAATGGACACTAAGAAAGGAACTTGTTCTGAAATGCCTTTTGAAAAGTATTGCTTGGTGTTGAGGTATACAAAAAGCTGTAAAGTAAAGTTGTGGATGAAAAGGATGGCTGCTTCAACTTGTAAAATTTGTTTAGAAGGGACATTAAGAAACGACCTTGCTCTGAAATGCCTTTTGAAAAGTATTGCTTGGTGTTGAGGTGTCTAAAAATCGGTAAAGTAAAGTTGTGGGTGAAAAGGATGGATTCTTCAACTTGTAAAATTGGTTTAGCAGATACATTATGAAAAGAAGTTGCTCTGAAATGCCTTTTGAAAAGTATTGCTTGGTTTTGAGATATCCAAAAAGCTGTAAAGTAAAGTTGTGGGTGAAAAGTATGGGTACTTCAACTTGTAAAATGAGTTTAGGAGGGACATTATGGAAAGAAGTCGCTCTGAAATGCCTTTTGAAAAGTGTTGCTTGGTTTTGAGGTATCCAAAAAGCTGTAAAGTAAAGTTGTGGGTGAAAAGGATGAGTACATCAACTAGTAAAATGGGTTTAGGAGGGATATTATGAAAATAACTTTCTCTGAAATGCCTTTTGAAAAGTATTGCTTGGTGTTGAGGTATCCAAAAAGCTATCAAGTAAAGTTGTGGGTGAAAAGGATGGATGCTTCAAGTTTTAAAATGGGTTTAGAAGGGAACATTAAGAAAGCAACTTGCTCTGAAATGGCTTTTGAAAGGTATTGCTTGGTGTTGAGGTATCCAAAAGCTGTAAAGTAAAGTTGTGGGTGAAAAGGATGGGTGCTTCAACTTGTAAATCGGATTTAGGAGGGACATTAAGAAAAGAACTTGCTCTGAAATGCCTTTTGAAAAGTATTGCTTGGTGTTGAGGTATCCAAAAAGCTGTAAAGTAAAGTTGTGGGTGAAAATGATGGATGCTTCAACTTGTAAAATGGGTTTAGGAGGGACATTAAGAAAAGAACTTGCTCTGAAATGCCTTTTGAAATGTATTGCTTGGTGTTGAGATATCCAAAAAGCTGTAAAGTAAAGTTGTGGGTGAAATGGATGGCTGCTTCAACTTGTAAAATGGATTTAGGAGGGACATTATGAAAAGAACTTGCTCTGAAATGCCCTTTGAAAAGTATTGCTCCTATCTTCTAAGAAAAATTTGGAACAGAACTTTAAATTTTTTCATCTCTTTGTGAAAAGTCGGAACTGAATTTAAGAAAATTTAGAATTAAAGTGAAACTTTTTATCTTCATGGAAAATAATCACAATCATGGTTTAACTTTTCCTATCTTCTATTGAAAAATTTTGAACTGAACTTTAAATTTCTTATGTCTTGGTGAACTTAAAACTGAAGTGGAAGCTTTTTATTTTCTATGGAGAAATTAGAATTGAATTGTGTTCGTTGGTAAAATTCACAAGAGAACTTGAACTTTTCTATCTTCTATAAAAAATTTGGGACATTATTTTAAATTTTTGTCATCTCTTTGAGAAAAATCTGAACTGAAGTGGAAAATTTTTATATTATTTTGGGAAAATAGAATTGATCAATAACTTATTTCATTTTCATTGAGAAAATTCAGAATCGAAGTTGAACTTTCCTTGTTCCGGGAAAATATTTGGAACAGAATTTTAAATTTTTTCATCTCTTTGAGAAAAGTCGGAACTGAATTTAAGAAAATTTAAAATTAAAGTGACACTTTTTATCTTCATAGAAAATAATCACAATCATAGTATAACTTTTCCTATCTTCTATGGAAAAATTTAGATCTGAACTTTAAACTTTTTATGTCTTGGTGAACTTAAAACTGAAGTGGAAGCTTTTTATTTCTCTGGAGAAATTAGAATTGAATTGTGTTCTTTGGTAAAATTCAGAAGAGAACCTGAACTTTTCTATCTTCTATGAAAAATTTGGAACAGTATTTTGCATTTTTTCATCTCTTTGAGAAAAATCTGATCTGAAGTGGAAACTTTTTAAATTATTTTGGGGAAATAGAATTGATCAATAACTTATTTCATTTTCATTGAGAAAATTCAGAATCGAAGTTGAACTTTTCTTCTTCCGGGAAAATATTTGGAACAGAACTAAATTTTTTCATCTCTTTGAAAAAAGTCGGAACTGAATTTAAGGAAATTTAGAATTAAAGTGAAACTTTTTATCATCATTGAAAATAATCACAATCATAGTATAACTTTTCCTGTCTTCTACGGAAAAATTTAGAACTGAACTTTAAATTTTTTATGTCTTGGTGAACTTAAAACTGGAGTGGAAGATTTTTATTTTCTCTGGAGAAATTAGAATTTAATTGTGTTCTTTGGTAAAATTCAGAAGTGAACTTGAACTTTTCTATCTTCTATGAAAAATTTGGAACATTAATTTAAATTTTTTCATTTCTTTGAGAAAAATCTGAACTGAAGTGGAAAATTTGGTATCTTTGGTAGAAACCTGACTAGTTTAAACCAAGAAAGAGGTATCACTGATGTAAATCATTATATTTAAGAAAAACTTGTGTGTTCATTAGAAGTATGTTAGTTTTAAGGTAAAATGTCGTTACTTTGATGAGAGGGTTTGTTAATGTTAAGCAAAACTTGCTATTTCTGACAGAAAAGTTGTATCACAATCAAAAAATTCTTACTTCTAAGAAAAAAAATTCGGTAACTTTGGTAGAAAAGTTGCTAGTTCGAACAGAAAAAGTGTTATCACTGATGAAAAATATTATTTCTAAGAGAAATTTGTGTGTGTTCAGTAAAAGTAGGTTAGTTTTAATGTAAAAGGTCGTTACTTTGATGAGAATGTTTGTTAGTGTTAAGCAAAACTTGATACTTCTGACAGAAAATTTGTTATCATAGTAAAAAAATGTTATTTCAAAAAAAAATTTGGTATCTTTGGTAGAAAACTTACTAGTTCGAACCGAAAAAGTGTTGTCACTGATGAAAAATATTATTTCTAAGAGAAATTTGTTTGCGTTCAGTAAAAGTATGTTAGTTTTAATGTAAAAGGTCGTTACTTTGATGTGAAGGTTTGTTAGTGTTAAGCAAAACTTGCTACTTCTGACAGAAAAGTTGTTATCACAATCAAAAAATGTTACTTTTAATAAAATATTTAAAAAGTTGTAAAGTAAAGTTGTTGGTGAAAAGGATGGATGCTTCAACTTGTAAAATGGATTTAGGAGGGACATTATGAAAAGAGCTTGCTCTGAAATGCCTTTTGAAAAGTATTGCTTGGTGTTGAGATATCCAAAAAGCTGTAAAGTAAAGTTGTGGGTGAAAAGGATGGGTACTTCAACTTGTAAAATGAGTTTAGGAGGGACATTATGGAAAGAAGTCGCTCTGAAATGCCTTTTGAAAAGTGTTGTTTGGTTTTGAGGTATCCAAAAAGCTGTAAAGTAAAGTTGTGGGTGAAAAGGATGAGTACATCAACTTGTAAAATGGGTTTAGGAGGGATATTAAGAAAAGAAGGTGCTCTGAAATGCCTTTTGAAAAGTATTACTTGGTGTTGAGGTATCCAAAAAGCTGTCAAGTAAAGTTGTGGGTGAAAAGAATGGATTCTTAAAGTTTTAAAATGGGTTTAGGAGGGACATTAAGAAATGAACTTGCTCTGAAATGCCTTTTGAAATGTATTGCTTGGTGTTGAGGTATTCAAAAAGCTGTAAAGTAAAGTTGTGGGTGAAAAGGATGGGTGCTTCAACTTGTAAATCGGATTTAGGAGGGACATTATGAAAAGAACTTGCTCTGAAATGCCATTTGAAAAGTATTGTTTGGTGTTGATGTATCCAAAAAGCTGTAAAGTAAAGTTGTGGGTGAAAAGGATGGATGCTTCAACTTGTAAAATGGGTTTAGGAGGGACATTCAGAAAAGAACTTGCTCTGAAATGCCTTTTGAAAAGTATTGCTTGGTGTTGAAGTATCCAAAAAGCTATAAAGTAAAGTTGTGGGTGAAAAGGATGGTTGCTTCAACTTGTAAGATGGATTTAGGAGGGACATTATGAAAAGAACTTGCTCTGAAATGCCCTTTGAAAAGTATTGCTCCTATCTTCTAAGAAAAATTTGGAACATAACTTTAAATTTTTTCATCTCTTTGTGAAAAGTCGGAACTGAATTTAAGAAAATTTAGAATTAAAGTGAAACTTTTTATCTTCATGGAAAATAATCACAATCATAGTATAACTTTTCCTATCTTCTACGGAAAAATTTAGAAATGAACTTTAAACTTTTTATGTCTTGGTGAACTTAAAACTGACGTGGAAGCTTTTTATTTTCTCTGGAGAAATTAGAATTGAATTATGTTCTTTGGTAAAATTCAGAAGAGAGCTTGAACTTTTCCATCTTCTATTAAAAATTTGGAACAGTATTTTCAATTTTGTCATCTCTTTGAGAAAAATCTGAATTGAAATGGAAAATTTTTATATTATTTTGGGAAAATAGAATTGATCAATAACTTATTTCATTTTTATTGAGAAAATTCGGAATCGTAGTTGAACTTTTCTTCTTTCGGGAAAATATTTGGAACAGAACTTAAAATTTTTTCATCTCTTTGAGAAAAGTCGGAACTGAATTTAAGAAAATTTAGAATTAAAGTGAAACTTTTTATCTTCATAGAAAATAATCACAATCATAGTATAACTTTTCCTATCTTCTATGGAAAAATTTAGATCTGAACTTTAAATTTTTTATGTCTTGGTGAACTTAAAACTGAAGTGGAAGCTTTTTATTTTCTCTGGAGAAATTAGAATTGAATTGTGTTCTTTGGTAAAATTCAGAAGAGAACCTGAACTTTTCTATCTTCTATGAAAAATTTGGAACAGTATTTTGCATTTTTTCATCTCTTTGAGAAAAATCTGAACTGAAGTGGAAACTTTTTATATTATTTTGGGAAAATAGAATTGATCAATAACTTATTTCATTTTCATTGAGAAAATTCAGAATCGAAGTTGAACTTTTCTTCTTCCGGGAAAATATTTGGAACAGAACTAAATTTTTTCATCTCTTTGAGAAAGGTCGGAACTGAATTTAAGAAAATTTAGAATTAAAGTGAAACTTTTTATCTTCATTGAAAATAATCACAATCATAGTATAACTTTTCCTGTCTTCTACTGAAAAATTTAGAATGAACTTTCTAAATTTCTTTGTGTCTTGGTGAACTTAAAACTGAAGTGTAAGATTTTTATTTTCTCTGGAGAAATTCGAATTGAATTGTGTTCTTTGGTAAAATTCAGAAGAGAACTTGAACTTTTCTATCTTCTTCGAAAAATTTGGGACATTAATTTAAATTTTTTAATCCTCTTTGAGAAATATTTGAATTGAAGTGGAAAATTTGGTATCTTTGGTAGAAAACTTGCTAGTTCGATCAGAAAAAGTGTTATCACTAATGAAAAATATTATTTCTAAGAGAAATTTGTGTGTGTTCAGTAAAAGTATGTTAGTTTTAAGGTAAAATGTCGTTACTTTGATGAGAAGGTTTGTTAATGTTAAGCAAAACTTGCTATTTCTGACAGAAAAGTTGTATCACAATCAAAAAATTCTTACTTCTAAGAAAAAAAATTCGGTAACTTTGGTAGAAAAGTTGCTAGTTCGAACAGAAAAAGTGTTATCACTGATGAAAAATATTATTTCTAAGAGAAATTTGTGTGTGTTCAGTAAAAGTAGGTTAGTTTTAATGTAAAAGGTCGTTACTTTGATGAGAATGTTTGTTAGTGTTAAGCAAAACTTGCTACTTCTGACAGAAAAGTTGTTATCACAGTCAAAAATGTTATTTCTAAAAAAAATTTGGTATCTTTGGTAGAAAACTTACTAGTTCGAACCGAAAAAGTGTTGTCGATGATGAAAAATATTACTTCTAAGATAAATTTGTGTGTGTTCAGTAAACATATGTTAGTTCTAAGGTAAAATGTTGTTACTTTGATGTGAAGGTTTGTTAGTGTTAAGCAAAACTTGCTACTTCTGACAGAAAAGTTGTTATCACAATCAAAAAATGTTACTTTTAATAAAATATTTAAAAAGTTGTAAAGTAAAGTTGTTGGTGAAAAGGATGGATGCTTCAACTTGTAAAATGGATTTAGGAGGGACATTATGAAAAGAGCTTGCTCTGAAATGCCTTTTGAAAAGTATTGCTTGGTGTTGCGATATCCAAAAAGCTGTAAAGTAAAGTTGTGGGTGAAAAGGATGGGTACTTCAACTTGTAAAATGAGTTTAGGAGGGACATTATGGAAAGAAGTAGCTCTGAAATGCCTTTTGAAAAGTGTTGCTTGGTGTTGAGGTATCCAAAAAGCTGTAAAGTAAAGTTGTGGGTGAAAAGGATGAGTACTTCAAGTTTTAAAATGGGTTTAGGATGGATATTATGAAAAGAACTTGCTCTGAAATGCCTTTTAAAAGGTATTTCTTGGTGTTGATATATCCAAAAAGCTGTAAAGTAAAGTTTTCGGTGAAAAGGATGGTTGCTTCAACTTGGAATATTGGTTTAGGAGGGACATTAAGAAAGGAACTTTCTCTGAAATGCCTTTTGAAAGGTATTGCTGGGTGTTGAGGTATCCAAAAACCTGTAAAGTAAAGTTGTAGGTGATAAGGATGGGTGCTTCAACTTGTAAATCGGATTTAGGAGGGACATTATGAAAAGAACTTGCTCTGTAATGCCCTTTGAAAAGTATTGTTTGGTGTTGATGTATCCAAAAAGCTGTAAAGTAAAGTTGTGGGTGAAAAGGATGGATACTTCAAGTTGTAAAATGGGTTTAGGAGGGACATTCAGAAAAGAACTTGCTATGAAAAGCCTTTTGAAAAGTATTGCTTGGTGTTGATGTATCCAAAAAGCTGTAAAGTAAAGTTGTGGATGAAATTGATGGATACTTCAACTTGTAAAATGGGTTTAGGAGGGACATTAAGAAAGGAACTTGCTCTGAAATGCCTTTTGAACAGTATTACTTGGTGTTGAGGTATCGAAAAAGCTGTAAAGTAAAGTTGTGGGTGAAATGGATGGATGCTTCAACTTGTAAAATGGTTTTAGTAGGGACATTATGAAAAGAACTTGCTCTGAAATGCCCTTTGAAAAGTATTGCTTGGTGTTGAGGTATCCAAAAAGCTGTAAAGTAAAGTTGTGGGTGAAAAGGATGGATGCTTCAAGTTGTAAAATGGGTTTAGGAGGGACATTAAGAAAAGAACTTGCTCTGAAATGCCTTTTGAAAGTATTGCTTGGTGTTGAGTTGTCTAAAAAGCTGTAAAGTAAAGTTATGGGTGAAAAGGATGGATGCTTCAACTTGTAAAATGGGTTTAGGAGGGACATTAAGAAAAGAAATTGCTCTGAAATGCCTTTTGAAAGTATTGCTTGGTGTTGATATATCCAAAAAGCTGTAAAGTAAAGTTGTTGGTGAAAAGGATGGGTGCTTCAAGTTTTAAAATGGGTTTAGGAGGGACATTAAGAAAAGAACTTGCTCTGAAATGCCTTTTGAAAGGTATCGCATGGTGTTGAGGTATCCAAAAAGCTGTAAAGTAAAGTTGTGGGTGAAAAGGATGGTTGCTTCAACTTGTAAAATGGGTTTAGGAGGGACATTAAGAAAAGAACTTGCTCTGAAATGCCTTTTGAAAAGTATTGATTGCTGTTGAGCTATCAAAAAAGCTGTAAAGTAAAGTTGGGGGTGAAAAGGATGGGTACTTCAAGTTGTAAAACGGGTTTAGGAGGGATATTAAGAAAGGAACTTGCTCTGAAATGCCTTTTGAAAGGTATTGCATGGTGTTGAGGTATCCAAAAAGCTGTAAAGAAAAGTTGTGGGTGAAAAGGATGGGTGCTTCAACTTGTAAAATGGTTTAGGAGGGACATTAAGAAAAGAACTTGCTCTGAAACGCCTTTTGAAAAGTATTGCTTGGTGTTGATGTATCCAAAAAGCTGTAAAGTAAAGTTCTGGGAGGAAAGGATGGGTACTTCAACTTGTAAAATGGGTTTAGGAGGGACATTAAGAAAAGAACTTGCTCTGAAATGCCTTTTGAAAAGTATTGCTTGGTGTTGAGGTATCCAAAAAGCTGTAAAGTAAAGTTGTGGGTGAAAAGGATGGATGCTTCAAGTTGTAAAATGGGTTTAGAAGGGAAATTACGAAAAGAACTTGGTCTGAAATGCCTTTTGAAAGTATTGCTTGGTGTTGCGATGTCTAAGAAGCCGTAAAGTAAAGTTGTGGGTGAAAAGGATGGATGCTTCAACTTGTAAAATGGGTTTAGTAGGGACATTATGAAAAGATGTTGCTCTGAAATGCCTTTTGAAAAGTATTGCTTGGTGTTGAGATATCCAAAAAGCTGTAAAGTAAAGTTGTGGGTGAAAAGGATGGGTACTTCAACTTGTAAAATGGGTTTAGGAGGGACATTAAGAAAGGAACTTGCTCTGAAGTGCCTTTTGAAAGTTATTGCTTGGTGTTGAGGTATCCAAAAAGCTGTAAAGTAAAGTTGTGGGTGAAAAGGATGGGTACTTCAACTTGTAAAATGGGTTTAGGAGCGACATTAAGAAATGAAGTTGCTCTGAAATGTCTTTTGAAATGTATTGCTTGGTGTTGAGGTATCCAAAAAGCTGTAAAGTAAAGTTTTGGCTGAAAGGGATGTGTTCTTCAACTTGTAAAATGGGCTTAGGAGGGACATCAAGAAAATAAGGTGCTCTGAAATGCATTTTGAAAAGTATTGCTTGGTGTTGAGGTATCCAAAAAGCTGTAAAGTAAAGTTGTGGGTGAAAATGATGGGTACTTCAAGTTGTAAAATGGGTTTAGGAGGGACATTACGTAAAGAACTTGTTCTGAAAATATATTCGAGGGGAACCAAAAGGTTGGGAGGATGGGGCACTTCTGTGTCTCAAATGCGCAAGTAAAAAAGTATTTAAAAAAATGGGGGCAAAAAAGTTGGGGGGGGGGCTCTTTGGGGTTGGTGTAGAGGACCCTTTGGGGCTGGAGCAGAGGGCCCTTTGGGATTGGGGTAGGGGGGTTGTTGGGGTAGGGGACCTCACATGACTGTTCAAATGGAACTTGTGTATTATAACGACCACAGAGTTTCACCCTCAAATCCTCTTCTAAATCATCTTCTAAAATCATTTTCTAAAATGTATCAAACTGTTTCGCTCAAATCATCTTCTAAAATGTCTCAAAACTGTTTCGCCCAAATAATCTCTAAACGTAATTTCTGCGTGTTCCTTTTGTTTTGATATCCCTGCGCTGTCACATTTGAAATTCCTAGGAAACCCTTTCCCGCGTTAATCTCTTCATCTCCCAAGTAATTCCCTAAAATGCCTAAAATGGTTTCGCCCAAATAATCCCTAAACGTAATTTCTGCATGTTCCTTTTGTTTTGGCATCCCTGCGCTGTCACGTTTGAAATTCCTAGGAAACCCTTTCCCGCGTTAATCTCTTCATCTCATAAATGTTCCTAGCTACACTATTATGGTTTCGTTAGAATATCAATTTATCTCTCTGACTTAAAGATCAGTGAAGCCGTATTTAAAAATTGAATTTCTATCTCTTTAGACTCCCGCATAATTCTCTTCCCCTAAGTGACTCAAAGAGTCACTTTCATCTCTTTGAGAAAAATCTGAACTGAAGTGGAAAATTTTTATATTATTTTGGGAAAATAAAATTGATCGATAACTTATTTCATTTTCATTGAGAAAATTCAGAATCGAAGTTGGACTTTTCTCCTTACAGTAAAATAATTGGAACATAGCTTTAAATTTTTACATCTCTTTGAAAAAAGTTGGAACTGAATTTAATAAAATTTAGATTAAAAGTTACACTTTTTATCTTCATAGAAAATAATCACAATCTAGTGTAACTATTCCTCTCTTCTACGGAAAAATTTAAAAGTCAACTTTAAATTTTTTATGTCTTGGTGAACATAAAACTGAAGTGGAAGCTTTTTATTTTCTCTGGAGAAATTAGAATTGAATTCTGTTCTTTGGTAAAATTCAGAAGAGAACTTGAACTTTTCTATCTTCTATGAAAAATTTGGAATAGTATTTTAAATTTTTTCATCTCTTTGAGAAAAATCTGAACTGAAGTGGAAAATTTTTATATTATTTTGGGGAAATAGAATTGATCAATAGCTTATTTAATTTTCATTGAGAAAATTCAGAATCGAAGTTGAACTTTTCTTCTTCCGGGAAAATATTTGGAACATAACTTTTAAATTTGTTCATCTCTTTGAGAAAAGTCGGAACTGAATTTAAGAAAATTTAGAATTAAATTGAAACTTTTTATCTTCATAGAAAATAATCACAATCATAGTATAACTTTTCCTATCTTCTACAGAAAAATTTAGAACTGAACTTTAAATTTTTTATGTCTTGTGAACTTAAAACTGAAGTGAACTGAAGTGGAAAATTTTATATTATTTTGGGAAAATAGAATTGATCAATAACTTATTTCATTTTCATTGAGAAACTTCAGAGTCGAAGTTTTTCTCTGGAGAAATTAGAATTGAATTGTGTTCTTTGGTAAAATTCAGAAGAGAACTTGAACTTTTCTATCTTCTATGAAAAATTTGGAACAGTATTTTAAATTTTTTCATCTCTTTGAGAAAAATCTGAACTGAAGTGGAAACTTTTTAAATTGTTTTGGGGAAATAGAATTGATCAATAACTTATTTCATTTTCATTGAGAAAATTCAGAATCAAAGTTGAACTTTTCTTCTTCCGGGAAAATATTTGGAACAGAACTAAATTTTTTCATCTCTTTGAGAAAAGTTGGAACTGAATTTAAGGAAATTTAGAATTAAAGTGAAACTTTTTATCTTCATAGAAAATAATCACAATCATAGTATAACTTTTCCTGTCTTCTACGGAAAAATTTAGAACTGAACTTTAAATTTTTTATGTCTTGGTGAACTTAAAAGTGAAGTGGAAGCTTTTTATTTTCTCTGGAGAAATTAGAATTGAATTGTGTTCTTTGGTAAAATTCAGAAGTGAACTTGAACTTTTCTATCTTCTACGAAAAATTTGGAACATTAATTAAATTTTTTCATCTCTTTGAGAAAAATCTGAACTGAAGTGGAAAATTTGGTATCTTTGGTAGAAAACTTGCTAGTTCGAACAGAAAAAGTGTTATCACTAATGAAAAATATTATTTCTAAGAGAAATTTGTGTGTGTTCAGTAAAAGTATGTTAATTTTAAGGTAAAATGTCGTTACTTTGATGAGAAGGTTTGTTAGTGTTAAGCAAAACTTGCTACTTCTGACAGAAAAGTTGTATCACAATCAAAAAATTGTTACTTCTAAGAAAAAAAATTTGGTAACTTTGGTAGAAAAGTTGCTAGTTCGAACAGAAAAAGTGTTATCACTGATGAAAAATATTATTTCTAAGAGAAATTTGTGTGTGTTCAGTAAAAGTATGTTAGTTTTAATGTAAAATGTCGTTACTTTGATGAGAATGTTTGTTAGTGTTAAGCAAAACTTCCTACTTCTGACAGAAAAGTTGTTATCACAGTCAAAAAATGTTACTTCTAAAAAAAATTTGGTATCTTTAGTAGAAAACTTACTAGTTTGAACTGAAAAAGTGTTGTCACTGATGAAAAATATTATTTCTAAGAGAAATTTGTTTGTGTTCAGTAGAAGTATGTTAGTATTAAGGTAAAATGTTGTTACTTTGATGTGAAGGTTTGTTAGTGTTAAGCAAACCTTGCTACTTCTGACAGAAAAGTTGTTATCACAATCAAAAAAATGTTACTTCTAATAAAATATTTAAAAAGCTGTAAAGTAAAGTTGTGCGTGAAAAGGATGGATGCTTCAACTTGTAAAATGGGTTTAGGAGGGACATTAAGAAAAGAGCTTGCTCTGAAATGCCTTTTGAAAAGTATTGCTTGGTGTTGAGATATCCAAAAAGCTGTAAAGTAAAGTTGTGGGTGAAAAGCATGGGTACTTCAACTTGTAAAATGAGTTTAGGAGGGACATTATGGAAAGAAGTCGCTCTGAAATGCCTTTTGAAAAGTATTGCTTGGTGTTGAGATATCCAAAAAGCTGTAAAGTAAAGTTGTGGGTGAAAAGGATGAGTACTTCAACTTGTAAAATGGGTTTAGGAGGGATATTAGGAAAAGAAGTTGCTCTGAAATGCCTTTTGAAAAGTATTGCTTGGTGTTGAGATATCCAAAAGGCTGTAAAGTAAAGTTGTGGGTGAAAAGGATGGGTACTTCAATTTGTAAAATGGTTTTAAGAGGGACATTAAGATAGGAACTTGCTCTGAGATGCCTTTTGATAAGTATTGCTTGGTGTTGAGATATCCAAAAAGCTGTAAAGTAAAGTTGTTGGTGAAACGGGTGGATGCTTCAAGCTGTAAAATGGGTTTAGGAGGGACATTATCAAAAGAACATGCTCTGAAATGCCTTTTGAAAAGTATTGCTTGGTGTTGATGTATCCAAAAAGCTGTAAAGTAAAGTTGTGGGTGAAAAGGATGGATGCTTCAAGTTGTAAAATGGGTTTAGGAGGGACATTAAGAAAAGAAGTTGTTCTGAAAAGCCTTTTGAAAAGTATTGCTTGGTGTTGAGGTATCCAAAAAGCTGTAAAGTAAAGTTGTGGGTGAAAAGGATGGATGCTTCAACTTGTAAAATGGATTTAGGAGGGACATTATGAAAAGAACTTGCTCTGAAATGCCCTTTGAAAAGTATTGCTTGGTGTTGATGTATCCAAAAAGCTGTAAAGTAAAGTTGTGGGTGAAAATAATGGATGCTTCAAGTTGTAAAATGGGTTTAGGAGGGACATTAAGAAAAGAACTTGCTCTGAAATGACTTTTGAAAAGTATTTCTTGGTGTTGAGGTATCCAAAAAGCTGTAAAGTAAAGTTGTGGGTGAAAAGAATGGATGCTTCAAGTTGTAAAATGGGTTTAGGAGGGACATTAAGAAAAGAACTTGCTCTGAAATGCCTTTTGAAAGTATTGCTTGGTGTTGAGGTATCCAAAAAGCTGTGAAGTAAAGTTGTGGGTGAAAAGTATGGGTACTTCAACTTGTAAAATGGGTTTAGGAGGGACATTAAGAAAGGAACTTGCTCTGAAATGGGTGCTTCAACTTGATGGGTGAAGCACCCATTGAAAACCCATTTTACGAGTTGTAAAATGGGTTTAGGAGGGACATTATGAAAAGAAGTTGCTCTGAAATGCCTTTTGAAAAGTATTGCTTGGTGCTTAGGTATCCAAAAAGCTGTAAAGTAAATTTGTGGGTGAAAAGGATGGGTATTTCAACTTGTAAAATAGGTTTAGAAGGAACATTAAGAAAGGAACTTGCTCTGAAATGCCTTTTGAAAGGTATCGCATGGTGTTGAGGTATCCAAAAAGCTGTAAAGTAAAGTTGTGGGTGAAAAGGATGGGTGCTTCAACTTGTAAAATGGGTTTAGGAGGGACATTAAGAAAAGAACTTGCTCTGAAATGCCTTTTGAAAAGTATTGATTGCTGTTGAGATATCCAAAAAGCTGTAAAGTAAAGTTGTGGGTGAAAAGGATGGGTACTTCAACTTGTAAAATGGGTTTAGGAGGGATATTAAGAAAGGAACTTGCTCTGAAATAACTTTTGAAAGGTATTGCATGGTGTTGAGGTATCCAAAAAGCTGTAAAGTAAAGTTGTGGGTGAAAAGGATGGGTGCTTCAACTTGTAAAATGTTTTAGGAGGGACATTAAGAAAAGAACTTGCTCTGAAACGCCTTTTGAAAAGTATTGCTTGGTGTTGATGTATCCAAAAAGCTGTAAAGTAAAGTTGTGGGAGGAAAGGATGGGTACTTCAACTTGTAAAATGGGTTTAGGAGGGCCACTAAGAAAAGAACTTGCTCTGAAATGCCTTTTGAAAAGTATTGCTTGGTGTTGAGGTATCCAAAAAGCTGTAAAGTAAAGTTGCGGGTGAAAAGGATAGATGTTTCAAGTTGTAAAATGGGTTTAGGAGGGACATTACGAAAAGAACTTGCTCTGAAATGCCTTTTGAAAGTATTGCTAGTATTGCTAAAAAGCCGTAAAGTAAAGTTGTGGGTGAAAAGGATGGATGCTTTAACTTGTAAAATGGGTTTAGAAGGGACATTATGAAAAGATGTTGCTCTGAAATGCCTTTTGAAAAGTATTGCTTGGTATTGAGATATCCAAAAAGCTGTAAAGTAAAGTTGTGGTGTGAAAAGGATGGGTACTTCAAGTTGTAAAATGGGTTTAGGAGGGACATTAAGAAAGGAACTTGCTCTGAAGTGCCTTTTGAAAGTTATTGCTTGGTGTTGAGGTATCCAAAAAGCTGTAAAGTAAAATAGTGGGTGTAAATGATAGATACGTCAAGATGTAAAATGTGTTGAGAAGGGAAATGATGAAATTAACGTGCTCTGAGATTCCTTTTGAAAAGTAATACTTGGTGTTTAGTTATCCAAAAAGCTGTAAAGTAAAGGTGTGTGTGAAAAGGATGCGTACTTCAACTTGTAAAATAGGTTTTGGAGGGATATTAAAGAAGTTCCTCTGAAATGATTTTTGAAAAGTATTTCTTGGTGTTGAGGTATCCAAAAAGCTGTAAAGTAATGTTGTGGGTAAAAAGGATGGGTACCTCAAGTTGTAAAATGTGTTTAGGAGGGACGTTAAGAAATGAAGTTGCTCTGAAATGCCTTTTGAAAGGTATTGCTTGGTGTTGAGGTATCCAAAAAGCTGTAAAGTAAAGTTGTGGGTGAAAAGGATAGGTACTTCAAGTTGTAAAATGGGTTTACGAGCGACAGTAAGAAAAGAAGTTGCTCTGAAATACCTTTTGAAAAGTATTGCTTGGTGTTGAGTTATCCAAAACGCTGTAAAGTAAAGTTTTGGGTGAAAAGGATGGGTACTTTAAGTTTTAAAATGGGTTTAGGAGGGACATTAAGAAAATAAGGTGCTCTGAAATGCGTTTTGAAAGGTATTGCTTGATGTTGAGGTATCCAAAAAGCAGTAAAGTAAAGTTGTGGGTGAAAGGGATGGGTACTTCAAGTTGTAAAATGGGTTTAGGAGGGATATTACGTAAAGAACTTGTTCTGAAAAATATATTCGAGGGGAACCAAAAGGTTGGGGGGATGGGGCATTTCTGTGTCTCAAATGCGCAAGTAAAAAAGTATTTAAAAAATGGGGGCAAAAAAGTTGGGGGGGGGGGCTCTTTGGGGTTGGTGTAGAGGACCCTTTGGGGTCGGGGTAGAGGGCCCTTTGGGATTGGGGTAGGGGGGTTATTGGGGTAGGGGACCTCACATGACTGTTCAAATGGAACTTGTGTATTATAATGACCACAGAGTTTCACCCTCAAATCCTCTTCTAAATCATCTTCTAAAATCATTTTCTAAAATGTATCAAACTGTTTCGCTCAAATCATCTTCTAAAATGTCTCAAAACTGTTTCGCCCAAATAATCTCTAAACGTAATTTCTGCGTGTTCCTTTTGTTTTGATATCCCTGCGCTGTCACATTTGAAATTCCTAGGAAACCCTTTCCCGCGTTAATCTCTTCATCGCCCAAATAATTCCCTAAAATGCCAAAAATGGTTTCGCCCAAATAATCCCTAAATGTAATTTCTGCATGTTCCTTTTGTTTTGGCATCCCTGCGCTGTCACATTTGAAATTCCTAGGAAACCCTTTCCCGCGTTAATCTCTTCATCTCAAAAATGTTCCTAGCTACACTATTATGGTTTCGTTAGTAAATCAATTTATCGCTCTGACTTAAAGGTCAGTGAAGCCCTGTTTAAAAATAGAATTTCTATCTCTTTAGACTCCCGTATAATTCTCTTCCCCTAAGTGAAGCCATATGCATTCCCCTCTGCATCTTAACCATCAAACAGAACGAAACCATGAAACATCCATCAAAGTGAGAAAAATCCTGTTTTTCCATTCTCAGTGACAAAAACCATGAAACATCCATAAATTGCTGTTGACATCCATGAAAAAAAAAACAAATAAATTAACCAACACTCATAACCGTCCAAGAAACATCCATAAAAGTGAGAAAAATCCTGTTTTCAAGTAAGGAAAATCCTGTTTTTTTCATTCTCAGTGACAAAAACCATAAAAACATGCATAAATTATGTAAAAAAGTTGTAGATGGCAGCACATGTGTTCTCGTGGGATCAATAGGGGCCTTTCTACTATATACACGGTTCTTCATATGCTGACAAAAGTATCGTCTTTATGAGATTAAGTAATAAAAACAATTTTTTTTTAACTGAAAGTAAGGAGCAACATTAAAACTTAAAACGAACAGCAATTATACCGTATATAAAAGGGACTGTCCCCTCGTTCACGCCTTGATCTTTATGTTACTTTAGCATAAAGAGCTGGAGGTTGAGGAGGGGACAGCCCCTTTCATATATGGAATAATTATTATTCATTTTAAGTTTTAACATTACTCCTTACTTTCAGTTTCAGTTCTTATTTACTTTCAATTATTCCGTATATGAAAGGGGCTGTCCCCTCCTCAACCACTAGCTCTTTACGCTAAAGTAACGTAAAGAGCAAGGCGTGACGGAGGGGACAGTCCCTTTCATATACGGTATAATTGCTGTTCGTTTTAAGTTTTAATGTTGCTCCTTACTTTCAGTTTTAAAAAAAAATTGTTGTTATTGCTTAATCTCATAAAGACAATACTTATGTCAGCGTATGAAGAATCATGTATATTGCAATTGTATATGTCTGGTTTATATGCAAAGTAACACAAGAGGCGAAAATTAACGAACAAGAGAGTAGTGAAGAATTAGTGTATACAAAGTCATATTTGGCATGGATAGTCACTAGTTATAAATCACTAGTGGTGGCAACATGATTGGATAAGTTTTGAGGATTTGGGGAACCAAATTGTTTTTTGGGTGGCAGAGAGATTTCTGGGAAAATTCCCGGAAATTTGGGAATAGTGCAAGCCCTGCTTGATTTCTAATCAAGAAAATCAAAATACTTAAACCTCACGAGCGTAACTATAATGTGACTTAATATACGCCCATCCCATTCCTTAAGGATCTATACCTCCTTTGTCCACCCGTATCTTGAATATGCTGGTCCAGTTTGGCATCCTGGTATCTCCTGTGATGAATCAGACAAAATTGAATCCATTCAAAAAAGAGCCCTGAGAATAGTTTTCAAAGAAGGTAGGTACCATACTCGCTCCTTCTAAAAAAGCCAAGTTGGAAACTCTTGAGCAAAGGAGAGGAACGTTGTGCCTCCGTTTCGCAAAAAATGCAATAATAAACCCTCGCACGGAAAACATTTTCCCCGAAAGACACTCCCCATCCAGACACCGCCTGCCACGTACTGTTTCTGAACCCGTTCCTATCTTGTCCCCTATCTGGGGCTTGACCTCCACGTATGAAAAAACCTCTGTACCCATCATTACGGATAAAATAAACCGCTAGTTTTCCTTTTTTTCTCTCTTTGGTACTGGTGCCAAAACGTTTTTTTTCCTCCCCCCTTTTATATATTATCTTTTAAACCTTTTTAACGTTAATTTTATTTTAATATTTTTTAGTTTTTACCTTTTTAATTTCTGACATTTTGCCACTTAATTTTTTTTTGGTTGACTAACAAATGGTTTTACCATTCGGACATTGTTGTTTTTGGCACTGGTTTGCCAGTATAAGTAAATATCAGTATAAGTATAAGTAAATATATAAGTAGCATAAGTAAATTGCCAGTACTAGTAAATATATTATCTTATTTTATCTTACTACTTATATTAATAAGACAATTCATGCTTTTCAGATAGAGGTACCTGTGTTTGATCATTATGATAAGATTTGCTGGGTATTTGCAAAGCCCAAAATGCCCGCCCTCTCACTATAATGATATTGCTGTTTGTTTTTTATTGTTCGCCATGACAAGATCTCAGTTCTCAAAAAAATTTCCGGGAGAAAATTCAATTAAGTGCTGCCTATGTTCAGGGTAAATACCCCACGGCTGGTATGTTCCAGCTTGGTGACACTAACGAACTACTACTTGAGGCCTAATCTTATAGGCTTAAAACAATCTGTTTTAGGTTCAGCAGCATCGAAAACGTCCATCTGTTTAACAAAGAATGTGTAAAAAATGAAAATAATAATAATAACAAAAACACCACAGTCAAATTACCGTTTTATTATTTCAAAGCGAGAATTTACTTTCTGCAAAGCTTTATGTGTACTTTCTTTTGTAAAGTATATTGCGAAAAAAAAGAAGGAAAAGAACAAAAGCCAGCACCAGAAGTTTGGAGTTGGAGTGGTTGGACACATAACACTCACAGAATAACCTAGCCTGAAAAAGGGAAGGAGGGTACCTGTTTAGATTAGGCCTAAAACAGTTAATTAATTGCCCAACAACAAAAGGTGATACGGCTCTAGACTGTATAGCTACTAACATGTCTCAATTCAATAGAAAACCCTTCCCAGGCCCCCCAATAGGAGGAAGTTACCACTTCACCCTTGAGCTACACCCCAAAAGCAAAGTCCGGGTCACATACACTACTAGTCGGCCAATCACAAAAAGCGGATTGTTTGGTTTTGGCAATTGGCTCACGGCTGAAAAATGAGACGGCATCATTTCTACGGCTAATGCTGATGAAATGGCCCCTACTTTCCAAAAAGAACTTCTCGGCAAGTGCCATTTCTATTTTCCTGGAAAAGTTAGGAAACGTTTTTCAGTAGATCGTCCAAACGTTACAAAAGAAATCAAAGCACTAAGCAGGAAAATGAGACAACTTTTCAGGAAAAAAAAACATAGAAAAGCTAGACATAGACATAGACATAGACATAGGTTTATTAAGATTGAACAGCGTAGCCATGGCTAATTTATGTCGTCTTTACAAAAATATGGAAAAAAAAAATACAAATAACACTATAATAACACTATAAGAACGCTAACACGTGAATACAAATAACACTAAGTCTTGTTGTATGCTTCTACGAAAAAGGGGACAAACCTGTTTTTGTAGCGGTTGGTCCTGCAGACCAGGGGTTGTAGCTTCGACTGGGATCTGGTTCTTTGGTTAACAGGAGCATCGGGTGGGAGGATCAGTCTGTGATGGGGCGAAGATAGCAGTGACTTGCCGAGGGACATGATCAGTGATAATCGTCTGTCGCTGAGAGATTCAAGGTTCAGTTCTTGCAAGAGTTTGTTGTAGTCGTCACTTCTGTTACCAACGATTATGTTAACAGCTCGTTTCTGCAAAGATTCAAGGTCATCGCGAAGGTAGTGGGTGCTCTGGACAAAAGGTCCCCAGACAGCGACGGCGTATTCGAGTAGAGGTCTCACATACGTAATATAGGCATTTTTAAGGCTTTGAGTGTCGCAGCCAAACCTGCGCATCAGGACTAGGGTCTGAAGTGATGCATTGCCAGCCTTAATAACCTTCTCCACGTGTTCGTTGAATGTGCAGTCCATCAATAATGTGACTCCGAGGATTTTTGCAGATGGAACAACAGGGAAAGGGACTTGCGGGAATTCCAGATCACGTTTTAAGGGACGAAACCTGAGGATCATTGATTTATCTGCATTCAGTGTCAGCTTGTAACGTTCACAGTCCTCAGAGAAGGATGCCAGAAGGGTCTCGCTGAACTGACGTTCGATTACACCTTCTCTCACGAGGTATTTCAGGACAAATGATAAATCGTCGACGAATTTGAGTCGCTCTTCGAAATTCTGAAGGAGGAAGTTGATGAGGGAGCAGCAAGTCTTGTACCCTGAGGGGCTCCACAGGTAAGTTTAGACCAGTATGAGATCAAGTCACCTTCAAACAATGGAAATACACACTGCATTCTGTCCTGGAGGAAGCTCATCACTAATGCAAGAGACCGCTTCTGTGCGCCCATTGCTCGCATATTTTTTGCTGCCGTAAGATGACAAATCAGGTCAAATGCCTTCCTGAAATCGGTGAGAGCTAGGTCAATGAAGGTACTGCCCTTGTCAAGCCACTTAAAGATAATGTCAACTAGGCGCACGAGGTATATCAAGGTATTGCAACCTTTTAGGCCACCATACTGGTAACGGTCTATGTTTTCCCGCGTTTGCTTGAGCAATTCACGCAGGATGAATGACTCGGTGACTTTTGCAAAGGTAGATGTGATTGATATCGGTCGTAACTCGTTGCAAGATTTGGGTGTTTTAGTCTTCGGTATAACACGCACAAATGCGCGTTTCCAGCACGACGGGAAAGGTGACTGGGTGAAACATTCTCTGATGATGTGTCCAAGTGGCTTGGCCAGGAAAAGAGAGAACTCTCGTATTAACCTTATAGGCAGCTCTTCAGGAAAAGAGCTACTGGATGGACTCAACTTGTTCAGCTCTTTGAAAACTTGATACTCAACTGTTTCGATTTCACCTTCGTCAGGGCATATTGACAGTACTACCCTGAAGAATAAAATCAGAGAAATGACCCGCCAGGCAGCGGCATTGTATTACCAAAAGGAGGTATCTCATTTATTCGATTCTAAGCCTGGACTGGATTATGGCTAAGATTAAATAAAAAAAAAAAAATTTTTTTAACTGAAAGTAAGGAGCGACATTAAAACTTAAAACGAACAGAAATTATTCTGTATATGAAAGGGGATGTTCCCTCCTCAACGCCTCGCTTTTTACGCTAAAGTTTTTCATTGTTTAAAAAAAATAGAGCTGTGAGAAAGCCAAATTTTAGCGTAAAGAGTGAGGCGTTATGGAGAGGACCCTTTCATACACGGAATAATTTCTGTTCGTTATAAGTTTTAACGTCGCTTCTTACTTTCAGTTATAAAAACTTGTTTTTTTTATTTAATTTTTGAATATTTTTGAATAAATGCAGGTTTTGATCTTGGCTCACCGTACATGAATAATTAAAACAAAATTTTCATATTAATTTACTTTTATTTAGTTAAATGGCTTTCTCGAAACCTGTTTAATTTTATTTAAGAACGTTTTTATTAGTAATAAATATAATTAAATTACAAATTAGCTTAAGTAACAAACTTCAATATTCATACATTTTTAGTACGTATATTAGACGGTTCATCCCCTAGTCAATACCATGCTCCTTAAGAGAAATTTTGAATTGTGTTCCAATTATTTAAAAATGACCCCTTAATCACAAATTCCGTTAATTAGAATAAATAGCTCTTATGAAAGTGCAAAAAAATTTTGGCGTAAAGAGCGAGGTATTGACTAGGAGGTTAACCCAATTACATATGTAATATTCTCTGTTTGTTTAAAATTTTGATGTTGTTGCTGTTGCAGTTGAAAAACTTGTTTTTTTTATATTTAATTTCTTATCTTTTTTAAATAATGCTGGGAAGTCCAGCGCCTCCTTCATAGCAATGTCCCTTCCCCCATGAAAACTTCCATAATGTAAAGATCCTCCCACATAACCCCCGACCCCTCCCCCCACGACCAGGAAAAATCACCCCTGAAAACGTCTGTATACTTCCCAATAACCAATACTATATGTTTACATTGGGTAAAGTTCATAACTTTCAGCCCTCCCCTGGGAACTTCGGCGGATGAAGTCATCCTAAAAGACATACTTATAATATTTTCGAACATGCTGAACAAAATGGCTATCTAAAAATTTTGATCAGGTGACCTTGGGGAAAACAATGAGCGTGGGAGGGGGCCTAGTCGCCCTCCATTTTTTTGGTCACTTGAAAAGGGCACTAGAACTTTTAACTTCCGTTCCAATGAGCCCTCCCACGATATTATAGGACAACTGCGTCGATACGATCACCCCTGGGAAAAAAAAAACAAAAAAACAAACAAATAAACACGCACCCGTGATCTTCCTTCTGCCAAAAAATGCAAAATTCCACATTTTTGTAGATAGGAGCTTGAAACCTCTACAGTAGGGTTCTCTGATACGCGGAATATGATGGTGTGATTTTAATTAAGGTTATATAACTTTTAGGGGGTCTTTCTCCCTTTGTTCGAAAATCAGCCAAATTTTCTCAGGCGCCTAACTTTTGATGGGTAGGATTAAACTTGATGAAACTTATATATTTGAAATCAGCGTGAACATCTGATTCTTTTGATGTATCTATTTGTATCAAAATACGGATTTCTAGAGTTTCGGTTACCATTGAGCCGGGTCGCTCCTTACTTACAGTTCGTTACCACGAACTGTTTGATAGGCCGGACAAAGAAACTGCAGATCGCCTAAACACTCACCTGGCAGCGATTTTTCCTTCACTTCAGCCACTAAACTCGGAGAATTTTCGACGTCCATCTTCAGATCTTCTGGATTTCTCAATCTTCACATAATCCCAAGTCCGCTTCAAATTGATGAAACTGAAGAGGACCAGTATTATACCACTCGATATTTCTGTTAACCTGTTAAGGTTAACAGAAATATTATAAGGTTAAAGAAATAATATTTCTGTTACGGCTTTTCCTGAATTTTTGTAGTGCTCCGTTAACTTTAATATTCAACAAGATTACAATGTCAGGCCAGTATCTGACAATTAAAAAAAGGGATTCATAACCTCTATAATAGGCAGCACAATCGCACTGGCTAAGTAAAGAACGACGTTGGCACCATGTATTATTTTTTTGTTTTTTGTTTTCCATACCAGGGCACTTCGTATCGAAGGAGTTGTCGTAGAAGCTTCGAAAAGGGCTCATTGGATTGGAAATTGGCGACACTAGTGCCCTTTTTAATAGTCGAAAGTGATTGGAGGGCAACTAGCCCCCCCCCACGCCCACCAGTCCCCCAGACACATCCAATAAAAATTTTGACATAATAATTTTGTTCAGCGTTAGTTCATTTCCAAATAGAAAATATGTTTTTGAGGAGATTACTGCCCCACAACCTTCAGGGCATGGGTCTTAAGTTATGCCCTGGGGGCACATAAGAACGATATTGGTCCAATGTATTATTTATTAATTTTTTCATTTAAAGTATGGCACTTCGTATCGAAGAAGTTGTCGTAGAAACTTCGAAAAGGGCTCATTCAATTGGAAATGTTAGTGACTTGTGCCCTTTTAATAGTTGAAAGTGATTGGAAGGCGACTAACACCCCTTCGACACCCACCATTTCCCGAAACACATCCAATCAAAATTTTGAGATAGCCATTTTGTTCAGCGTAGTTGATTTCCAGATAGAAATTGTGTTTTTGAGGAGGACACTCCCCCACAGCCCTCATGGCAAGGGTTGAAAGTTATGCCCTGGTGGCATATAAGGTTTTTTATAGAAGGCGTTGTCGTAGAAACATCAAAAAAGGCTCATTCGATTGCAAATTCAAAGGGCTAGTGCCGTTTTTAATAGTCAAAAATTGATTGGAGGGCAACTAACCCCCCTCTCACGCCCACTTTTTCCCCAAACACACCTAATCAAAATTTTGAGATAGCCATTTTATT
The DNA here is from genome assembly GCF_049724085.1 of Artemia sp. Qi Xiang Cuo. NCBI lineage: Eukaryota > Metazoa > Arthropoda > Branchiopoda > Anostraca > Artemiidae > Artemia > Artemia sp. Qi Xiang Cuo. The sequence goes on along the minus strand of NC_142813.1, from coordinate 44,053,221 downwards.
CAACGTAGTTTTAAGTTCTGGAAATTATGTCTTTGAGGATAACAATCCCCCACAGCCCTCAGGGCAAGGTAAGTTATGCCCTGGGGGCACATAAGGGTTTTATAGCACGCGTTGTCGTAGAAACTTCCAAAAGGGCTCATTCGATTCGAAATTAAAATGGGTCGTGCCTTTTTTAATAGTCGAAAGTGATTGGAATGCAACTAACTCCCCTTCCACACCCACCATTTCCCCAAACACATGCAATAAAAATTTCGAGAACGCCATTTTGTTCCACGCAGTTGATAGTTCTGGAAATTATATCTTTGAGCAGAAAATTCATCCCGGAGTCTCAAGGGCAAGGATTATAAGTTACTCCCTGGGGGCACGCAAGGTTATTATTGAAGTACTGGATAGTGTGACTTGAAAAAGGGCGCATTTGACGAAAGATCCAATGGGATGGTGCCATTTTTAATAGCCGAAAGTGATTGGAAGGCCACCGACCCCCCTCTCACACCCCCCCTTTCCCCAATCACATCCATTCAAAAATTTTAGATAGCTATTTTGTTTAACATAGTTAAAAATTTTAGAAATTAGGTCTTTAAGAATGACAACCCCTCCCCCCCACAGCCCTCAGGGCAAGGGTTGTATGTTATGCCCTGGGGGTATATAAGGTTTTTACCGAAAGCGTTGTCGTAGAAACTTCAAAAGGGCTCATTCAATTGGAAATTTCAAGGGCTAGTGCCTTTTTTAATAGTTGAAAGTGATTGGAGAGCGACTAACGCCCCTCGCACGCCCACAATTTCCCAAACACAGCCAATCAAAATTTTGAGATATCCATTTTGTTCAACATAGTTGAAAGTTCTTGAAATTAGGTCTTTTAGGATGATAACCCCCTCAGAGCCCTCAGTGCAAGGGTTGTAAGTTATGCCCTGGGGGTAATATAAAAAGTTGTTGTAGAAATTTCAAAAAGGGCTCATTTGATTGAAAATTGAAATAACCCTTTTAATAGTCAAAAGTGAGTGGAGAGTAATTAACCCCCCTCTTACGCCCACCATTTGCCCAAAAACATTCAATCAAAGTTTAGAGATAGCCATTTTGTTCAACGTAAGATAAGATAAGATTTATTGCTGAAAAATGGCTATCACAAGCCCAAAAGGGCCTAATTCGCACTTTAGCGTCAAATACCGCGAAAAAAGAACAACAAAAACAAACAATCAAACAACAACAGAAAATTATAAAAGGGTCAATGTCAAATACGTAAAAACGTTAAAAACAAAAACAAAGTACAAAGTAAACTCATAAAAGTAGAAGGCCAATGTCAAGTCAGCAAAAAATGCCCCCCAAAAAACAAAAAAAAAACTCGTAAAATTAACAAGGGGATAAAGTAAAATTAAAACAAAAACATAAGTTAGTTGGTGACTGACAAACATAAATATAAAACCTCCAAATTTGCAAAATGGGCATTAAAATTAATAACTATCTGGTAAAGAGTGAGTAAGGAGAGGGGGGGGGGAGGCAGCGAAGATTCACTGGTTGAAAATGTCAACTATGTAAGAGATTAAAGTTCTTCTATATCTTTCAGTGCAAACTCTTATTGGGACGAGAAGGGGGATTTTTGTTGACACAGAACGCGGGAGGCGGGGTCGAAGGGGTGAATATTGACCGGGGAAAAGGGGAGTTGTTCTAGGGTTATGAAGGGCATTGTTAGCAAAACGCAAGGTAATTTTTGCTCTCCTTTCCATAAGGGTGACAAGGTTAGCTGCCCTAAGAAGGGAAATATAAGGTACTTTACCCTCATTGAAGATAATTCTTAGGCACCTTTTTTGTACTGCCTCTATTCTGTCCGACAATTCAATGGAAATGCCAGGATGCCAAACAGGACAGGCGTACTCAAGGGTTTGGCGTACAAATGACAGGAAAATCCTCAAACAGTGCGATTTAGAGCATTTAAATTTTTTAAGGAGTTTAAGGAGGGAAAATGCGGCATTTGCACGTTTTAAGATTCCATTAATCTGACAATCCCGTTTTATGTCGCTAGAGATGGTAATGCCCAGTAATTTCATAGTGGTAACGGACATTTCAGGGGGGATTGGACAGGAGAAATAAGGGGGAGTTTCAAAGAAATTAGTAGTAAGAACAGTTGACTTTAAAGGGTTGACTTTCATATCATCAGTAAGAGCTTCGGCTGATATCGATTCCAAGATTTACATTGGGTTGCTTTTGGAATTTTTGGAACATGTCTCTAAGACAGTTAGATCATCAACGAATTTCCATCTATCCGGGAAATAAACACCAAGGTTGTTTATCATTGTAAGAAGTAAAATTGGACCTAAGAGGGTTCCTTGGGGCACACCATTATAAATTCGGAGGGGATCAGAATATACATTCAGGTATTTCACGACTTGCGTTCTGTTAGAGAGGAAAGACGCAATTATTCTAATTAAAAAAGGGTCAACTTGAAAGTCATTAGATAGTTTTTCTAATAGTATATTGTGGTTGATTAAATCAAAAGCTTTTTGCAAGTCAACAGCGATAACATTGAGCCAGGTATTGGGTTTTTCGAGTGTGTTACATATTTTGTCCATAAGGTGAACAAGATAGTGGGCAGTAGATGTAGAGCGTAGGTTTCCGAATTGTCTTTGGTCAACATTTGGGATTATTTTTTCCTTCAACCACTCAGCTAAAAAGCTTTCATATAACTTCGAACGTAATTGGAATTTCTGGAAATTATGTATTTAAGGATGACAAACCCCCCAGAGCCCCAAGGTCAACGGTTATAAGTTATGCCCTGGGGGCATATAAGGTTTTTATATGATCCTATTGATCAGGTTTTAGATGATCCTATTGCGTATTTTTCTTACATTTGTCAAATTACTGGGATATGCTTGTCCCGTTTGGCACTACGGCTTGACTTCAGACCGCCTGGAAAGGGCCTAATACCAAGCTCTTCTGGTTGTGTCTAAATCTCCCAAAGTCCCTTATTGCACCCTTTTAAAACAGTTTTCACTTACAACTATTTCGACATGCCATGATGAATTGTATTCTAAATTTGGTATTGGTATTACGAAAAATCCGCGGCTTCATAAAATCCTCCCCCCTGAGTATCTCCTTTCACGATAAAAGCTACCGCGACATGTAGCTCAACCGGTATAAAAAATTCAGCCAGTACCAGCACGGCATATTCGGTACGCAAGTAGTTTTGTTCCCTCGTTCGTCAAGATTTTTTAATTCTGAACGCAAGTAAGTTTTTTTAAGCTAATTTTTTATGTAAGATTTTGCATTCAACATACAAAATTCGAAACAAACGAAAATTGATATAACTTTTTCAATAGTATCATAGATCCGAACAGTTCAAATCTTTTGTTAATACATGACATTGTGAAGACGTTTTATGAAGAAGATGGTTTATAAGGAAAAGAACATTGTGTAATTCCCTAAACTCTGAATATTTTGCCACTTCACGATACACTGATTTACTTAAAAGACGAGAACTAATAATCTTTAATTACAAGATTAAAATTTAAAAATATACGACAATTTTGCAATAAAATACACTGGAAACCGAAAACTGGACATTGGAAATTGGAAACTGGAAAATATAACGCTGGAAACTAGAGTACAGGGATGGAATGACCAAGGGAATGAAAAATTACGGCTCATGGCATGAGATAGATCTTATAAGTAAATAATCTTAATAGAATAATATATGAAATCAAAATAAGATCTGTGAAAGGTGAATTGAAATATTTATTGCTGTAACTTCTGATAAATTTATCCACCTGTGCTGTAAGAAATCAAGAGGGTTGCTGCAAGTGAGAGGGTAAGATCTTTAAAAAACACCTTATTTTAGGGAGCCCAGCCCCCATTTATATACGCCCCTGCCTAATCTGTCTGTAAGTTCTCATTCCTATTTTTTGGTTAGAAATCAATATCAACAGACTTTTATAAAGTTAATTAAAACGAGAGCTGACTTAGAACACCAAAGTAAAAAAATCGGCAATGTGAACAGGAAGGGCGTGCGAAAGTACAGGATGACTCGGCCCCAGCCCCCCGCCCCCCCCTGCACTTTCTGGCTGTAGGGCCACGATTGTTTACCTTTTTTTAACCAATATATTTAACTTTTTCATTTATACTCTCGCCAATTTTCCGTTGGTGCACTACTGCACTCTCTCCACCACGGCACCTACCCTTCTTTTCCAGGTGTCTTTTTTTTTTTTTAATATTTAAAACTTAGATCTGTTATTTACTTAATTTTGCACAAGCATAATTATGGAGGGTAAAGATTTTTGTATTGAAGAATCTTAGAAACTGGATAAGTTATTTGTGTATTTCGTCTATTCTTCTCTTTTTTTTGTTCCTTTTTTATTGGAAAAAAATTATAGAAATAAAACTATATAAAAACAAATAAAAAACAGGTATTTTATTTCGACACAGAAAAACAAAATTAGAATCTGAGAATTTCAGAATTACCTCTTGATCTGAAAACAAAATAATACAAACATACATAAACTATCAAAGAAGAAAAACAAAGCAGAAGTAAAAATGAACTCCGAAGTTACAGTCAGACTGGTAAACTATTTCACGATAGCTAGAGCATTACCACACATAGCATAACTTGGCACATGATGACGGTTCCAACAGGGGCGTTAATTGATACGAATCCAAGGGGGGGGGGCAAAATGTATTTTCCAAATCCAGGAAGTAGGCTGGGGAGAATCTTTTTTAAATTTTTCAATAGAAATACTTATTTATGAAAGTAAAAAAAAATATTTTTAGAAATAAAGGGAGAGGGTAACAAATCTCGATGAAAGGAGACAAAAAAGTCCTGAGAGGGACAAACGTCCCCTAACCTTAACGTCACGAGATTCCAACCTTGAAGCAGCAGAAACGTTATTGACCCAATTAAACTAAAGAAATAAAAGCTATCTCAAATAGTTTCGTTACATGGCTTCATAAATTACCAAAACATCAATTACCAAATTACCACAATTTATACAACTGCGCATTTTATCAAGATACCAATCGAAATTATTCCTGGTAAGAAAAACCGTACCTCAATTTAATTTTTTTTTATTTGTTTAATCTTACTTGGTATGAAAATTACACAAAAAGTAATTCAGTTTAAGGATCATTGAAAGTGATTATTGCATGCGTTTGGTCGCTTAAGTTTGACTTTTCACCCTCAATCATTCAAATGAGCAAAAACAAATTCATTGCAATTTATAATTAATTTCTTATATCACATTACCCTTCTATTTACAATTCAATAGAAGACATATAATAGACGGGTGAAAAATTTTGAGAAAATAAACAAATAAGACTTGTTTATGTCGCAAATAATAATAAAAGTCCAAATTAGTCGAACATTAAGATATAAGTCAAACTGCCTTATACACCAGTCATGGACTCTTTGTGAGTGATTCGGCTCAATAGTAAACAAAACTCTAAAAAATGGGAATTTTGACATCAACAGATAAATCAAAAGAATTAATTTTTTATGCAGATTTCAAATATATAAGGTTCGTTAAGTTTAGTGCTGCTCATCAGAGCCTGAGAAAATTTGCAGGATTTTCAAAAAAGGGAGGATACACCTCAAAAAGTCAACGAATCTTAATTAAAATTTCACCATCAGATTATATGTGGAGATGTCTCAGATGTCCCAGGGGAATGGCCGGGGAAATTTTCAGCGGGGTTGGAATTGCCTGGATGATTTTCAGAGGGATGAGATTTGCAGGAGAAATTTTCGGTGGGAAAAACTTTCCGCAGGACAACTTCTCCATAGGGGAATTTCCTGCAGGAGCAAACTTCCCGGGAGAGGGGGGGGGGATTTTCTGGGAAAATGTTCCACAAAGCGGAGGGGGTGGGGGTAATTTTCGGCATGATTTGAAAAACGACCAGAAACTAAAGTCCTTTTCAAACGACAGTATGCTAACTAGAATTTTTTTTATCATCCACAGGAAATTTCCAGTGAGGTCGGAATTGCCCGGAGGGGGGGGGGTTATTAAGAGGGAAAAGTTTCCATGGCAGAATGTGTCATCGGGGAGGGAGGGAATTTTCATGAAGAGGGAGCCAGATTTCTCGGCATTATTTGAAAAACGAAATAAAATACTTTTTTTTCAACTTAAAGTAAGGAGCAAGAATAAAACTTAAAATGAACAAAAAATATTCCGTGTATAAGGGTTCCCCCTCCTCAATATCTCGCTCTACACTGAAGTTTGAATTTTTGTCCCGATCCTTTAAGAACGGCTCCTGAATCACAAGTGTCATTTAATTAGAATAAAAAGCTTAATTAAAAGTACTAAAAACTTTTGCGAGAAGAGCGAGAGATTGAGGAGGGGGCAAAACTCTTTATATACAGAATAATTTATATCCATTTTTAGTTTTAATGTTGCTCCTAACTTTAATTTGAAAAAAAATATTTTCTTTAATGCTTAATTTAATATGCGAGGTTGCAGTGATCTCAGACTTGTTGCATAGTGTTCTTTGGGTATATTATGTTTGAATTTTGTTTAAAAGTGTGTTTCTTTTTGGTTCTCAATTTGTTTATATATAATATTTGTGTGATCGTGTTGTCCAAGTTTCAAAAAAACATTATATATAATGTTTATATATAATATTATAATATTAATATATATATATTTGTGTTTGTATGTTTGTGTGCTTGTATTTGAGTTTTGTAAGTTTTTATTTGTTTATTTTCAAAGTCTTGTTAAAAAAAACACCCGTGCTTCATTTTTTTTTCATTTCACTGATTCAATTAAAATAATTATATTTTCTGTATTTCATTGTCACTGTTAAGCATGTTAAACATATTAAACATGCCCCTGTAAGCTTAGCTTTAGGTATACCGATGATTAATTTTTCGCATTTTAATTCATAATAAATTACTTATCAACGAGAACAAAAATTGGTTCCAATAACCAGATTGCCAATAAGGCGCACCGTAGTTGGACACGCTACAAAATTCTATTAAAATAGCTATTAACTGAACACCAAGTTTTTGTTTAAATGTTTCTTTTGCTCCACACATATTAGATTCACTTTTGATGTAAACAAAGAGTATGAAAATCTGGTAAGAGAGGAAGCTGGTTCACTTCTAAAAAAAGAAAAAAAACCTCCGATACTACATAGGACTACCCAGTAAAATCACGCAGTTAATTACAAAAATCTATGTACAAATCACAGTTAAATAAAAATTTACGTTTTTTTTTACTGTTGCCTTACATTACGCCAGCAAAAGAGACAAGATATTTGTGGGCCTTCTTTTTTTTTAGATAAACGATGTTCAGTAGATTAAACTAGCCCCGTTTTATAATCAAGAACAATATTTGAGAATAAAAAAATCACCCAAGTTTCAGCAAATTTTAGACTAGAATCCATAAATAAATAGATATTTTATTAAAATAAAAAGTATTTTTCAAATAAGCTCAATTTAAATTAATGTAGATTTCTAGTTTTAGCGGGCAACGTTCCCTCTGAGGGGTACTAATGATTTTTATTTCTATCCAATTCATATTAATAAACCAGTAGCGATCCCCTTTTGTTCAGTTTACTATTTTCTTTGGTTTTCGATTAAAAAAACAATCTAAACCTGAAACTATTCTTGGATTATTTATACATCCAATGTTTGACAGGGTTTTTCTCTTCTTCAATAGAGAACATGGTATAAATGATTTTCTTTTTTTTCGTCTCTTGTTATTGATTACTTCCTCTTCTTCTATGGCATGTATTCCTTCAGAAGCCTTTCTGGAGTTATTTAAGGATTTATTTTTCTTTAATTTTATAAGCGATCTAGGAATTATCCTCCAACTTCTTCTTCTCTTCTTTATACCAGTAGACATGGGTGTTTTCTAGAATTTATATAGAAATACATTACTTATGTAATAAACAAATTGCTCGAGATATAGTTACTTTCAGCCGGTTCACAATGAATTTTTACAAACGACAAGATTCATTTCGTTCCAAAGTCTAACAACGCTTTTTTTTCCAAGACCACACTGCCTTTTCTACGACGAAACAAATAAGAGTCCCAAATAGGGATAGGTCCTTTTATTAAACAGTGAAAAAATATAGATATTTCTAGAGCTAGAAATTTAACACAATATTAAAGAAGTCAAAATAGTTAATGAACCCTTGGACCGGAAACTTGCTGTTACCCTGAAGTTATTATTTTGTTCGCTATATATAATTTGTTTTGATATTGCTATGTTAGTTTCTCTACTGATGATGATGACTGACTATGTCACCGAAATCTCTAGAGCTTTTGTATCTATTTGTTTCACTGTGTGATAAAAGGACCCATACCTATTTGGAGCTCTTATTTAATTAGAATTTAAATCCTAAGTTAGATTTTTTCAAAATAGTCAACAAATGGTCAAAATAGTCAATAAATAACGATGAGTCAAAATAATCAAAATTAGACGAGCGGGTGATCATGAAGCTGCGATATGTTCAAATAAAAGACGCTAGGATGATTAAGCTGCAATATAATAATATAAACGACACTGGGTTGAATAAGATGCTATATATAAATTAAAATGAAACGTTTTTGACGACGATGCTATATGTTACTATAAAGGTACATGGGATCAAATAGGTGAGATCTATTCATATAAAAGAACCTAATATCAAGAAGCTGTGATATATTCATATAAAAGACCCTGGGATGATGAAGCTGCGATATCTTCATCTAAAATACCCTGATATCACGAAGCTTCTATATGTTAAAATAAATGACCCTGGGATCATGAAGCTGCTATATGTTATACTAACCTACCCTTGTTTCACGAAGCTGGCGATATGTTATTAAATAATTCCATAGTAACACGAAGCTGCGATATGAAAATAAAATATACCCAGATAGGAAAGCGCTGAGAACTATTAATAGACAATACAGTAGGAACACGAAGCTGGCGATATGTTAAAAAAAATTACAAGTGGAACTCTACGATGCTAAATTATCAATTAAAATACAGTTGTATCATTAAGCTGATATATTTTCAAATAACATACCGCGGGATCACTAAGATCATTTTTGTTAAATTAATATACCCAATGATAAAGAAGCTACGATATGTTCAAATAAAAGACCCTGGGATCACGGAGCTGCAATATATTCAAATAAAAGACCCCGGGCTAACGCAAGAACATTGTCACTCAGGACCATATCTTCTCGTCAGAATATGCCTCTTCAAGGCAAGGAAGAGAAAGTATTGAATTTAGCAAAGGAATCCAAAACAATGCTGCTAAAAGAAAAATGACACACGAACAAAATTAAGGCATGGCCCACTACAACTGAAACTGCTGGATCCACTCTCATGAAACAGAAACCCAACAAAAAGCGTCTTTCCCAACTCTGAAAAATTGAAAGTCTCGCCGCAATGGAAGCTGATGGTTTGATTTTTAGGTGGTTTATAGTTGAGGGTTTGAAGTTGATAATTTGAGGGTTTGAAAAGAAAGAAATAAAATAAAAGAAAATAATAAGCAAGAGTAGAAATGAAAGTTGAAAAAAAATCCAAATAAATACGTAAAAGCTAAAAAAAAAAAATAAAGATAAAAAATTGATCAGCAAATTCAAACGATAAGTGAATCGAGCACAAAAAAAACCTGACAAATTTCAAAAAGTAACCACACACAAAAAACAAACACCGAAAAGATAACGAGCACAAAAAAAGTAATTTGAAAGTTAAATCCGTGAAAGTAAAAAAGTAATTTGACAATTCAATCCGTATCTGGTAAACCAGAGGGAAAGACCGGAAAGCAAAGTGGAAGGTTGAAAAAAAAAACAAAAAAAAAATTTAAAAAATCAGTTATGCGCATCGGAACATAACATTACGCGTATCGGAACATCTTGGCTTCAAACAAAAAAAAAGATGAGCGCCTATTTTAATTTTGTCTAAAATCATGAGATGTATATGTTCACGACTTCTTAATTACTTTCGACGGGAACCAGAAGCTCAGGGCTTCCACTTCTAGGGAGGTTACCCTATTTTTGGGAGGAATCCCTTCTTTTAGGGACACTTATTTTGAATCTAGGGATAAAGGGAAATCTGGGGTAAAGTAAGGATTTTCAGGGATATCTGGGGTAAATTAATGATTTTAAGAATTCCCAAAAGAAAAAATTCGACCAAAATTCTTGTTCACCATTTGTTTCAGTTACCAATACTTAAAAATTGGATAGATAAAAGAGTGTCAAACAAGTCAAAGAAAAATACTTATGTACCTTACTGTAGGTTCTGTTTGAAGTACGAATATTGAGGGAAATCAGAGTTGGCCCGGCATGCTCTGACCAAGTAGCATATAAAAGCAAGCAATGAAATTCAGACAAAGCTTGGCCGTGACAGCATTGAAAAACCTCTGACTGTAGGCAGTAATTCCAAAGAAATTGAACAGCACATCGGCACATTTTTGGCAGAACATAATCTGCCATTACGTCTTGCAAGCAGCTTGGTCCCTCTCTTAAGGAAATTATCCAAAAGACCAGGCCCTAGCAGGGTCACTCTGGGTAAACAGAAAGCTACAAATATTTTGCGACAAAATTTTTTTTGGTACTACACAACCAGTTAGTCGAGTTGCTTGAAACTGCTTTTTTTCTCCGTGATAATTGATGAGACCACTGATTGTATTAATGATAAACGACTACCTATCATTGTAGTGTTTTTTTTTTAGTGAGAAAGATCTAAACCTTCATGTCAAAATATTGGACATGATTAAGTGTAGTGATGGGTCGGTTGAGGGTCTGACTAACTGCATCAAACAAGTCATTGAAAAAAACTCGATTACGTGGTAAAATATTGCTGGATTTTGTGCAGACATAACTAACGTCATTTTGGAGCCAATAGATCTGCTTCAACATTAATGAAAGCCATGGTGCCCCATATCTTGAATGTGAAATGCTCAAGCCATCTTATTCACTTATATACATCCTATGCATGCTTGTCACTTCCCAAGACAATATAAGACTTAGCGCGAAATATCTATGCCCACTTTTCCAGAAGTGCTTCCAGATTAGATAAGTATGCTGAATTTCAGGAGTTCTTTCAATGCAAAGCACTCTCAATTCTTGCACCAGGACAGACCCACTGGTTGTCCATTCAGGCCTGCATAAAGAGGCTTATTGATCGTCGGGTTGCTCTTACTCAGTATTTCATAGAAACCACGTTTGACGACCCAACTGCAACCAATGGCCTCATCTTGTCAACATTACAAAGCAAGTTGACTAAGCCATACCTTGAATTCATGGACTAGTCTCTCGGCCTCTCTAACGGATTCAGCACAGTTTTTCTACCTGAGCTTCCACTTCTTCACTTCCTAAAGGCAAGTGCCAGCAAACTTGTGAATAATGTTGCGTCTAACTTCAAGAAACTGGACAATATTCGCAGTGTTGGTTTGTTTACCGAACTGGACCCTTACCTTTCCAGTGAGTACCTGCCTTTAGACCAAACACTTATGGGAATAGATGCAACCAATCCAATGCAAGAACTCGTAGATGCTCAAGAGCCAAGTGATAATATTGATCTCTTTTACCAGTGTTGTGGAAAACACTATATAGCCCTAATCAACCAGATCCAAGACCGTTTCAAGTTTGAAGACAAAATTTATGACTTTTGGCTTTGGTTGAACCAAGGAATGCAAGAAATTTGAAGCAAAACTCTCTAAGGCCACTATTTGCGAGATTTTCTGTTCTATGCGAATAGTGTTGCCTCAAGAAAACAGACGTAGAATGGAGGTCGCGGGCAATGACTAATGTCACTGAGCTTCATTTGGGAGATACTCAAGTTGAAGAACTGTCAGTTTAGCAGTACTGGATGAAAATATTTAGTCTGATGACTTGCAGTGGCGAAATCAAGTACCCGGAATTGCGAAAGTGCATATAACGGATCTTCTCTTTACCTTGTAGCAATGTACCAGCTGAGCGTTTGTTTAATCTTCTGAAATTAATCAAAACAGACATCCGAGATAGTGTCAAGAATGTCACACAAGTCTCACTTATTCGAGTCAATTACTGGTTGAAAAACGAAGATAAAGCTTCATCCACTCTCAGCATACCGAAAGCTGTCGCTGGCTTCAAGACGAAGGCAAACGCTACGTGCGATGAAGTGCTGGAAATGACACTTAATTAAACTTTTTTGTGTATTCTCGGTATTTTAAAGATGTTATACGCATCATTATCTGAAGTAAAAAATAACAATTTGATGCTGCGCTATGTTTTTTTCGTGTAGATTGTATGGAAATGTAAGGAAAAATATCTCTTTTTTCTAGGGAGAAGAATATGGAGAAATCAGACATAAATACAGGGAATTTTAAGGAAAATTGATAAAAAAGTAGGGTAAATTGAGATCGAAAAGTGGAAGCACTGCAGAAGTTGTACTGTTCTGCCCGGCACCAACAGATTTTGGAATTACTTCCGGCGACCACTTCAATATAATGGCTGCAGCTTCCCCAGTGATCTCCAGCCAGCCTCTGTCTCACCTCCGACCGTGATTCTAGATTGCCTTTGAATTTTTTCCAAAGATTCTTGTTCTATCCTCCTGGCTGCTGTCCCTAGGAGGGTACTGGCATTAACATAACAGCTTTTGCTTTATTTTAAGGACCTTGGAATGACTTCTAATTACCATTTTAGTTGATCGGTTGCAGTATTTTCTATAATCATCAGCCATTATTTATCATATCGACAACCATGTCTCCGGGAACCCCCAAGTGGCTCCAGGAAATCCCCACACTTTTTGTACCAAAAGATTAGACGGTCAAAAGAAGCAGACATGGAAGTCGTCTCTTAGGGGCTACTTCCCAGCACTGGATTCACTATGGAGAAAACTACATAAATTGACCCACCAAATCATCGTCCCGAGATCAATGGCTAAATGTGAAGCTCTTGCTGGAATGATACTGGAATTGTAAATTTACATTTCGCCTCTGGAACGAATCTAGCAAAGAAAAGCCACAGACTCGATGAGGAAAACTACCAAAGTTCCTAAGCGAGGGGATCCTACTCCTAATTGGAGATTTTAATTGGCTTAAAACCATACAAGATTAAAAAAAAAGAGGATAAAACAAGAAACAGCAGCTTAGCGAAGAAATAAAATAAATAGTGAGAACATGAAGATTATGGGATACCTGGAAGGAATAGACTACGGAGAAAGACTCCCCAATAGTGGATAAACGTAGAGCAAGCAAAGTAGATCGAATTTATTGCAATGAAAACATGACAGTGAATAAATTAAAAATTTTAAAACATGAAGAATTTTCTCTGACTATTCTACTTTCGTAATTGAAAAATAAGATTGCCAAACTCACCAAATTACAAAGAAAATATTTTTTTGAGGGTTGAAAAAGCGATCAAAGAAAAAAAAATCAACAAGAATAGAGGAACAACAGAACAATTCAGACAGGGTATCTAGAACATAGTCGAAGCTCAAACAGAAAACACTAAAGTATATACGTGAAATTAAAACTGAGCAGAACACAGAGGAAAGAGCATATATAACACACCAATACAGAGCATGGCTGCCAACGTCTTGGACATGAACGTGTCTGCTGAGTATCCCAAAATGTGTCTTTTAGTTAAAATGTGCCGTTATTCAAATCTAAAAAAATTGAGGTTATTTTTTCACCTGTTGTATTATTGACCGAAAGACGTAATGAAAACGAAAAAATTCATATAAAAAATTTATACAAACGACAGTGTGAAAACACAAAATTCATATAAAAAAAACATGCAAGTCCCTTACTTTAGAGAAAATCCTTTACTTACGGCATCTCTGGTAAAACCTGGGTGCTCAAAAACAAACAGAAAAAAACATACCGAGAAAAAGCACTACTTGGTGAAACGTGACATTTTTTTTTACCAAAATATATATCCGGTTGTAAAATATTTCGTTTTATGTCATAAAGCTATACAATGTGTCCCTTTTTGCCCTTTTATGTCCCAAATTTCAAAAATGTTTCACCTTTTACACCTTTTATGTCATTGTGTCTCGGCACATGGGAATGTGTCCAGTTGGCAACCCTGCAACGGGGTTCTTTATTGACTAAAAACGAATATAGAGACTGGTCTGAACGTTTTACAAGAGAGGGAAGGTAGGGTAAAGGGAAAGTAAAGGGAAAAATAAAAAAATATAGAAGAAAAAGAACACCCAGCATAGAAGCGGAAGAACAGACTATTAGACATAGATATGCCGAACAAATAAATTTGGCCCAAAAAATCAAGGTTAGGAAAAAAGAGGGGAGAGTGAAATTACAGAAGGCAAAATACTTCGATTGGTGAGCCTCAACCAAGGTCAAGGCCGTCGTACCCAGATGGGGGTTTGAACCCCTCCTGAAATTTTTTATTGAATCTTAAAAATTTAAAAAAAATGGATATAAACAAATTTTGTATGCGTTTTTTGAGTTTTTTTCGTACACCCCCCCTAAAAAAAAAAATTCTTTTAATAAAAACCCCTCCGAATAAAAATCCTGGGTATGGCCTTGACCAAGGTTAAAACTTAGTTATTGGGAATCACCAAATGCTAGAAAACGTTTGATTCAATAAATTCCAAAAATTGTGAGAAGGTCAACATCTGTATTAATATAATTCCTTGTAAAGGGACATTAACTACTAATTTTACCATACAATAAATGAGTGACTCATTTGAAAATTGGCCAACTCTAACTTGCCATGTCTGTAAACTTTGTGTGTTTACACTATCAATAGTAAACAAGTGGCGCAATTTCATCAAAACCCCTGGAAGGGAAGAGGGGCAATTTTTTTCAATTTTCAAGCTAATGGAGCCAATTTTCCCAAGTCAACTGAAAACGACATGGCATAACGCAAATGTATAAAGCAAAAGCAAATAAAAGCAAAAGTACAGCCTACTAAGGAAAAGTGATCTGTTTATGTGGATGCTTCAATTTTGTAGGCCAATCTTCGCTTTGACAAGATTTTGAAGACGCTAAACTTCTGCTGGAGAACGGGAGTAACTGGAAGAGCAGCTGCCCTCCTATTGTACAGCAAATTAAACCCCTGCAGCAAACCCATTTATTTCAAATACAACGATTTGCAAATACTTAAATATAACTATTTTATTCAAGCACAATAACTTTAAATAAATACAAAAAAGTGCAAAATGAACAAATAAGTCTGATTAGCTCAGACGATGGAACATCAGATTCTTAATGTCAGGGATGACCTTCGAGCTCAAAGGTAGGCGTTTTCTTCGGTTAGGCGTTTTTCCATCGGTTAAAAGTAAAATAATTCGACAGGTATTCCGATTTGAGCAAAACATTATTTTATATATATATATATATATATATATATATATATATATATATATATATATATATATATATATATATATATATGTATATATATATATAAATCAATATTAAACTAAATTACGCATGCAGATGGATTACAAACTTGAATAAAGTCGAGCGGGAATAAGGTGGGTTTGTATTTTCTCTTCTTAAGTGATTACTTCCAGAGTTGTTAAATTTCAAATGTAACCTGTCACCGTTTGTTGAATGATCAAATAAAACTGAATTTAGAACGACACTTTGTTTAATAATAAAATTTTGACATATGCGGTCTTTTAAAATTTACAATAATGAAGTAATTGCCACTTTCAAGGGCCGAAGGCTTTAGCGAATGGAGAAAGGGCTTTTGGATAGTTGACTATGAAGAAGATCCGCAAGAACATAATAAAATGAATTTATCCAGATAATCTTCCCCAAACATTATATAAAAATTCTAGGAAATAAAATAATCAGATAGGTACGTTAAAATGTGCTATATACGAGGGAGATTTTGATGCTGTTAAGGTTGGAATTGAGTCTGTAATTGGTGTGGCGTGAATTCAGGAATAAGTAAGGCTGACCAACAGATTTGAAACCCTGGATCTGCTGCGAGATGAAAGTTAAGAGACAGCTTGGACTGCTATCAGAAAAACCTACTATGATACTGCCTACGAAACACTTGGTATGAAAAAGTCGCAAAAGAATAAATGGATCTCCGTCGAATCGTGGGATCTGATCGAGAAGTGGGCTGACAAGAAGAAATCTTTTCTCAACACTCTTTCCCTTGATGCAAGACACCCTCTTGAACTAGAGTATGCTAAGTTTGATAAGGCTATAAAGAAGAGCGTCCGTGCTGATAAAAGCCCTAGCCTTGAACAGAAGTCTGAGAAAGCTGTTAAAGCTGCTGGGCGAAGGGACTCTCAGTTAGTGTACCTAGCCGTGATTGAAATAGCAGGAAAACGTGAGAAATCATATACACCTCTCAAAGATCGACTTGGACCATTTCGTACCGATCCTGACAAAGTGAGGGAAGTCTGGGTGTCACATTTTGAAAAGTTTTTAAATAGACAACCGCCTGCTGATCCTCCAGATATACCAGCCACACCATTTCTAAATCTAGTCGTCGATATTAAAGTACCCTCTGGTGGGGAGATGCTAAAGGCGGCTAAGAAGCTGAAGTCTAGAAAGTCCACTGGGAAAGACCAAATTGCGGTTAAAATGATTAAATGCCCAGTATATTCATGCATAACTGTATGGACCACTTTTTTCTCTATAATTTGGAGAACAGAAGAAATTCCCAAGGATTGGATAAAAAGTACTCTCGTCAAAATATTCAAAAAAGGCGACGCTGCAAAGTACGAAAATTGGAGAGGTATCAGCCTTGTATCTATACCTAAAAAACTATTGGCGACTATACTACTTAACAGAATCCAACCAGCTCTAAACGAACATCTCCAAGAGGAGCAGCATTGATTCCGGCCACAGCGCTCATGCGCTGATCTTGTATTTACTCTTAGAATGCTGCTAGAAGAAGCAAATGAATGGCTTACTATGCTTTACTTGGTCTTTTATAGACTTTGAGAAAGCTTTCGATTCGATAGATCGCCAAACGCATTGGAAGGTACTCACATACTACGGTATTCCTCATAAGCTCCTTCGAATCATTGAAGCCTTCTACAAAGACACAGAATGCTGCGTGAAAAGAAGTGACGGGAGTACCCGTTACTTTTGTATCATGACAGAGATGAAACAAAGTTGTGTGCTATCACCACTTCTATTAATTCTCATCATCGATTATATTCTCCGAACCTGCGACGGACGAGGGATCCAGTTGGATAATAAGAGACTCGGAGATGTTGATTTCACTGACGATATCAGCCTCTTAGAGTACTGAAAACAAAAACTCCAGTATTACCTTAACCCCATCAGGGACGCTGCAGAACCCTATGGTCTTAAGATAAATCCAAATAAAACAAAAAGTATGGCAAACACTGGAACTCCACTCAACCTACAATACAATAACCAGACGATAGAGCAAGTCCTAGGGTTCAAGTACTTAGTAAGTACTATCCAAAGTTCAGGATCTTGTCAGTGAAAAGTCAAGCTAAGAATCGGGCAGGCTAACGCATTTTCCAGGAAACTGTCTCAAATTTGGCGCAGCCAGAAGTATTCTCTCACACTCAAGCTGAGGCTGTTCAACAGCAACATCCTCTCAACGCTTTGCTATGGTTCCGAAACTTGGCAGATTGATTAAATACTTGAAAAGAAACTTCTTGCGTTAAAAAGCTCTTGCTTAAAACATATTTTAAATAATCACTAATCCCAGAAACTAACAAACCCTATTGCATTATAGAAGGCATCTAAACCACTGATAACCATAGTGATCAAGCACAGGAAGCGGAGACACCTTGGTCACGTTATCCGCATGCCCGAAACTCGACTATCAAAGGTCACATTTCAGTGGCAGCCACGTGGTATCAGAAGAAGAGGACGCCCCAAAGACACCTTACAACGCAGCTACCGGGCTGACCTGACATACCTCACTGCTTCAATCCAACCTGAATGGGAGGATGTTTGGGCGGCCGCAGCGATGAGGTATGACTGGCGACTCTTCTTCGATGCTCTAAGCGCCCCTAGAGGCACAGAGGATCTAAGGTCTAAGGTAAGCAAACAAATAATGGAGGAAGACGACAAGGCAAAACATGTCTGGTTCTCATTGAAGTTCATCATATATTTAACGAAAAAATGTTATTTTGTATATTCTTTTTATTTTCTTTAATTTATTCGAACTAATATTTACAAAAATTATTTCAAAGTTATTGAAAATCAAAAAATTATTTAATGTCATAAGTTCTTTTCTTGATTTAACTGGCGCACCAGGACAAACATATTAAAAGCACAATAAACCACCCATGGGGGTTCTGATCCAGTTAATGACATCAGCGGGGGGGGGGGGGGGAGGGGGCTCACGCTAATCTGTACACCGAATGAAACACTCAATGTCCTCGCATCCCTACTGCCATGGACCATTACAAAATTCTTGTCTGACCGTTGTGATGAGTCGGTCTTTTTTTTTTTTTTTTTTTTTTAACGCACAGCTATTTGGCCAGTCGTGGATAGAGCCAAGGATACCAGAAAAATATCAAATGGGAGTCAAAAGAAATGACAAGATATATATTATAAAAACCTGGGGCACGGAGTGAACGAAGAATTTACAAAAATTTGGGGAGGGGGCAATAGTAAACTTACGAAAAGGACACATATCTGATAATTAGAGCTAGACAATTTTCAATTAATCCCTTTAGCCGTTTTTGGGATGTTGCAGATGTGCCATATGGACAAAATTGGATGTGCATAGAGTATTTTGGTTTAGTTCATGATACTTAAAAAAATACCTGAAGTTCCAACGTAATGCCCTGAGTTTTCCCTCGGATATTGCACATAAACCCTTTCGACAATCTGCATACATATAGTTTATTTTGATTTAGTTTTAAGTCTCCTTTAACTTTCCCTGTAAGTTTCAACTTAATGCCTTATTCTATTCCTGAATAATACATCTGTACATTTTGACAACAAGAATGTACTTAAGCTCTTTTAATGTAGCTCGATAGTAGTAGTAGCAGTAGTCACAATAATAACAGTCAAAACTAGTCACAGTTGCAGCTACAAGTAGTCACAGTCACATGTAACCATAGTTGCAGTTCCAAGTTATTGCACTGGCAGTCAAAAGTAGTTGTAGTTGCAAGTAGTGAAAATCACTGTGTCAGGTAGTCACCATCACAGTTAAAAGTCACAGTTGAAAGTATCTACAGTCTTAAGTAGCTGTTGCAGTCAAAGTTGCATGTAGTCGCTATCACATTTCCAAGCAATCACAGTCGCAGTCGCAAATAGTCACAAGCAGTTAAAATCGTATACAGTCACAGTAGCAGTAGTAGCAACAGGTAGTAGTAGCAGAAGTAGTAGTTGTAGAGGCCCCTAAAAGTTCAATTTATCATCTTCGATTGTTTAAGAGGCAATGCTATTACTTCCTTTTGACAACCTGCATGCATATAGTGCTTATACATTATTTTTTCAATTCACGAAAGATTCCCTGAAACATCACATTCAACATTCATATTTAGTTAAACATTCCCCTCAACACGCCCTGAAAGTTTTAATGTTTTAGTTTTATCAGTTCCTAAGATATCGTAAACACGCCCGTATGACACACTTGGATGGACACTATGTCTTCTGATTTAGTTCAATATCCCCAATAACATGCACTGAAACTTTCAACATAGCCCTCCTAGCTCTTCCTGGGATATTGCACATACGTCCTCTTGCCAAAATGGACATACATAGTACTTTTGTTTTAGTTTTACAACCCTGTCAACTTTTCCTAAAAAAAAACTTAATAACTTATTCTGTTACTAGAAAATCATGTCACTGCCAGTTGGACAACCTGGTACGATCGTATCATTCTAGTTCAGACCTCAGATCGTATCTTTTTCAGTTTCTAGGATACATACAAATTCCATCCAAGATTCTAAATTTCACGGCATCTGGGAAATTATTTTAAATGGCGCCAAATTGAAAATACAAACGCTCTTATACGTTTCTTGGCACAGATTAGGCTAGACATTGAAAATCTCATATTATCCTTAATATTTTAAAAAATTATAAAAAATAATCCTCACAATACCTGTGTTGCTTCGGAAGCAGATATACCGGTGTCTTCTGTTACCATAGACTTTTCAAAGTCACAAAGTTTTGAAGCCGTATTAGAAATCTCTTCAGTCGGCTCACTTGCCCCTTGAATGTCTGCTATTCGAAACTCTTCTTTCTAAAAATAAGTGAAATAAATAAATTCACTTTAATTATATTTTTTTAAAAGTTATTAGTAGGTTATAAGTAATTATTTTTGTTTTATGTTAGGCCAGTGTATACGTATTTAATTCATTTTTTTTTTAAATCTTTTAGTACTCATATTAATGCGTCGTGTGTAGTTGAGAGTTGTAAGTTTTTATATGAGGTATTTGGGATTTTGTTATCATACATTGTGTGTTGTTAGCGCAGTGTATAGTTCATTCTTGAAGCTTTGGAGGGATGTGGACTTAAAATTTGACAAACAAAAAGGGATGAGAGAAGCGGGAGTTCACACTATATATATAATAACTTCTGCCCATTTTGAGTTTCAATGTTCCTCTTTAATTTCAAAGAATATTTTTTTATCTGATTTTTGACCATTATAGCATTTGTCAATTACCACTTTTACAGCTTTAGGGACTGTTTCGCCAATGGGTCTGATCTAAGTATAAATGAATATTTTGTCTTGCAGTCTCAATATGCAACACAGTTTCAAAAGATTTTGTAGATTTCGGCCTTTTCCCATTCCATGGCTTAACTTCACATATGATATAATTTCGTTTCTCATAGTAACTAGTGTTGGACGATATCTTAATTAAACGATATATCGATATTTTTACTTTCGATAATTGATAATCGATATATAGATTTTGATATTTCTGATCAACTTTTTTTCCAGACGAACTTTAGGAACAAAATTCAATAACAAAATTTACAAATAAGGAGTATTTTGAAAATTTTAATTTAAATTTTAATTGCACATTATCTAAATTTTTAATAAAATAGATAAACTTTCATTTCATGAATGAACATTACAAAAACCCTGATTTGGAATTAATCTTGCTCAGGATACATGAAAATAAACTACTGGCTATTTTTGGCTATTCAAATCAGCAACATTTCAATATTTTCCCTGAGAATTTGTTCAGCCTGCCAGTGATTAAAAAAAAATTCTTTTTTTTCAACTGAAAGAAGGAGCAACATTAAAACTTAAAAGAATAGAAATTTTCCCAAATATAAGGGGGATAAAACCTTCTCAATATCGCTCTTTACGCGAAAGTCTTTTTGTATTTTAAAAATCTCCTGACTCTAATTAAACGACCCTTGTGTTTCAAGAGTTGTTCTTAAATAATTAGGACAAAAAGTTAAAATTAGCGCAAAAAGCGAGGTATTCACCCTCATACAATGGGTAATTTATGTTTGTTATAATGTCGCTCCTTACTTTTAGTTAAAAAAATTAGTTGTTTTTTTTTATTTAATTTATGATCGTTTTTCAAACAATGCAGGAAGATTCACCTTTTCTCTCCAAGGAAAATCTACCCAAGAAATGTTTGCTTAGAAAAATTCTCCCGCGTAAGATCCCCCATCCCCCAGACAGTACCATCCCTGCTGAAAATTCCCCATAAAGAAACTTCTTGTGGCAATTCCGCCTGGAAAATTGTTTTTAGCCTACTTTCGGTTGAAAAAAAAACTTATTTTTCTTATAATTTCTAATCGTTTTTCAAATTACGCCCGAAATCCTCCCTCCGTGGAAGTTTTTTTCTGGAAATTTTCTCCTCCCAATGTCTCAATGGAAGGTTTCTCCCACGTAAAATTCCCCCTATTGAAAGTCTCTCCTGCGGAAAATTACCACCCCACGAAAATATCCCCCAGACAACTATAACTCCTTTGAAAATTTTACCTGGGCTATTTCCCCAGAATATCTTCCAATATAAAATTGAATTGGCAAAAAGAAAGTAGGTCAAATAAAATGAATTTCGTATACAAATTTTGGTAAATTTCCCCGCGTATAGTTTCCCTTTGAAAGTTTATCCCTGGAAACTTTCCTTCTCGCGAAAAATTCTCCCCACAAAATTCTCCCACAGATAATTCCCCCAACAGAAAAATCACCCACCCCCCAAAAACGTCTGTTTATTTCCAAATTACAAATACTATATGTAAACACGGGACAAATTTCATAACTTACAACCCTTTTCCCAGGGAATTGCAGGACTGTGTCACCTCCAGAGACGTGATTACTTGACCTTTCAACTATACTGATCAAAATGACTATCTAAAAATGTTGATCAGCTGACTTTGGGAAAATGTAGCGTGGGAGGGAGGGGAATTCTATTTGCCCTTTGATAGTTTTGGTCTCAAAATGGAGAACTAGAACTGTAATTCCCGTTTGAGTGAGCCCTTACCCAATCTTATATGACCATTGGTTCGATGCGATCATCCTGGCAAAAAAAAACAAAAAAAAATTAACAGAACTAATAAACACGCATCCGTCATCTTTCGGGCAAAAATTATAAAATTTCACATTTTTGCAGATGAAAGCTAGAAACCCCTGCAGTATGATTTTCTGATATGCCGAATCTGATGGTGCGATTTTTATTAAGATTCTTTGATTTTTTTTATAAATCTTCATACAAATTTTCTGAGGCTCGTAACTTTTGATGGGTACATAAAACTTGATGAATTTTATATATCTGGAGTCGGCATAAAGAGCCAATTTAATTGATGTATGTACTATTATAAAAATTCCGTGTTTTAGAGTTTGGGTTGTCAATGGGCCGAGTTGCTCCTTACTTACAGATTGTTACCACGAGCTATTTGATTAACTGATCAGGCTTGGAATCCACTTTCAGAAAGGACATTGGTGGCGGGCATCGACATTAATTTTATATCAAGTTCATATAGGTATTTCTGAGACTCATTTGCAATACTTCCATGACTTGGTGGTGGAACTAAAGACTCCCTACTGAAAATCTGTAGAGCCATGATAGATGCAACTACTGAGGAAGCTTGCTTTGCATTGACTACTAAAACTACGTCATGTGCTCCCCAAAAACTGGCTGGATTCTGTAGTGGCTGAATCACAGGGACTGTGACGGCACTTACATCTGTTGATACAAATTCCAGTAAGACCCAATCTATGTCTCTTGCTATTTTAATCTCAACTTGGAGATGATTGTCATAGTTAATACACAATTTCTAGAAACGTGAATTGAGGTATGTCGCAATCGTGACCTGACCTTGAGTGTAATCTGAGCAATGCCTATAAGCTTAGAATATATTTTATGTAGCCAAGACTTTTGGAGGTTCTCAGTGACATTTTAGAGCTCACCCACACTAAACGTAGTTTAAGAACAGGCCTTAGTCAATTTATGGATACAGCTGTGCATGCTGTGTATCAGCGTATATGAGTCAGTGGATTGAATACATTATCCTTTTTCTCGGCCATTTGGGGAACAAATTTTTATGTTGGATATTTTCTGCTGGATGTTCACCGGCAGACACAAGAAAAAGCCGAAATAATATAGTTTTCGATATTCGATATTTTGTGCGATAAATCGATATATCAATATCGACATCTAATATCACCCAACAATAGTGATAACCTTCTTTTAGATTTTCGTCAAAGATTTTTTCGATGAAAACAACCAAAAAAGGTATCCATCACTGAAAACCAAAAACAGATATTTTTCGAAATCCAAGAAGAGCAATAAAATTGCCCCACCCATGATGTGCTAGCTCTTTCTCTGATTTGGGATGCTTTTACTGAAATTGATAAAAAGTATTTCAGGTCAGCGTTTTCCCGGTACCCTAAGTCTCTGATAAGTATGCCGCTTTGGAGCAAGAACATATGTCTTATCTCTCATTACGGGATTGCGGTCCTTTTAGCTGCAGTCGTTGGTAGAGGAACACATTTTTTGGAAGCACTGATCCCTTGTTTTCACTACTTTATACATTGACATAGTGTTGTTGTTTTCTCCGTGCTTTTTATGAATCCGTTGTGCTTCCTCATACTTGCTTCATTGTTTTTCTCTTTTTTTCTTTTTTTTTAGTCCAATAAAACACTTTTATGTGTTTTTTAGGAAATAAATGCATCATCATCAGCGTTCCCGCAATCACCTTACTATTAGATTCCGATCCATATCAATACAACCTACAGTTAGGCCGTATTCAGGGGAGGGTTACCAGGTTTGATCCCCCTCCCCCCCAAAACAACAACAAAATTGACAGATTCGTATAAAACATACAAAAATGCATAAAAAAATTTAATGGGTAAAAAAAGTGACCTCTTTGCTGCTAGAGGCAATCCGTGTTCTTTCGATGCGAGAACCCTGTGCTTGCGACAACTTTGTGGTATCCTTGCCAATTATTTTGGGTGTTATACTATCCCCATTTCTGTTCGAAATGTTTACTCCAAGCATGGCCGCTAATTCAAGTATCCTTTCCTAAAAAATTAAAAAGTAATTAAGTATACAATGAAAAAAAAGAAGAAGCAAGAATAAACAAAATCCAATAATAAAAATAGTCTTAAGTAGTTCAGAGGGATCTTCAACAATAACTATTAGTTTGTAACAAATAAAAAAGGACTGTTTAGAAACGGGAAACTTCATTATAATAGACTTAGATTCATATATATTTACATAGATTTAGATTCATATATATTCAGGGCCGGAAAAAGGGCGATTGGGTCCAATCGGGCCAACGTTTTAAAGGGCCACGCACCACTATCAAAATGAACAATTGATCTTCAAAATTGTAAAGTGTTCTTAACAATTCCAGTAAGCGTTGCCTCTGGAGAGAGATGATTTTTCAGGCTAAAGCCATTAAAAAACTATGTGATATCAACAACAAATCAGGATAGATTAAAGAGTTTAGCAATCATGTTGACTGAAAGTGAAGACCCAAGGAAAATATATTCTAAAAGCGTTTCAGAAGCATTTGCAGAACAAAAATTTAGAAATATGAGTAGAAGGCTATCTTATACTCCGGGGGGGCACCATATTTGGGCATAGAACCACGTGGTTTATGGTTTTCTCACTGAGAATGAAAAAACAGGAACTTTCTCACATTTATGTCTGTTTTCTTGGATGGTTATGTGTGTTGGTCAATTTATTTGATGTTTTTCATGGATGTCAACAGCAGTTCATGTCTGTTTTATGGCTTTTGTCAGTGAGAATGGAAAAACAGGAACTTTCTCACTTTCATGGATTATTGAGTCATTAATCAAATTGTTTCCGGGCAAGGTTAATTAATGTCTGACAGATGACGTCAAGTTAATTAATGTCTTTGATGTCTTTCCAAAGAGTATGTTTCCGAGGCAAAGTTTAGATCACACATGACAGATGATGTCATGATTGATTGATTGACATGAAAGGGGAATTAATTTGTTGTTTCTAAAGAGAATTGATTTGACACGAGAGGGAATTAATTTGTTGTTTCTAAAGAGAACTGTCTCCAAGCGAATGTTTAGATCTTAGCGACGAAGAGATTGATTCACGTAAGGGTTTCCAAATAATTTGAAATGTGTCAGCGCAGAGATGCCAAAACAAAAGGAACTCTCTGAAGTTACATTTAGGGATTATTTGGGCGAAACCGTTTTAGCCATTATAGGGATTTATATCGGCGAAACAGTTAGACATTTTAAAAGATGATTTAAAAGATGATTTTAGAAGAGAATTTGAGGGTAAAACTCTGTGGTCGTTATAATACACAAGTTGTATTTTAACAGCGTCGTGAGGTCCCCTACCCCAACCCCCAAGGGTTCCGATCCCCCTACCCCAACCCCAAAGGGTTCCAATCCCCCTACCCCAATCCCGAAGGAAGCCCCCGGTACTCAAAGGTCCCCTAAGCTCCCAAAGGGCCCCCAGACCCGCAAAGGCCCTCCCCAGACCCCTAAAGGCCCTCCCCGGGCCCCCCAAAGGCCCACCGGGCTCCCAAAAGACCACCGGGCTCCCAAAGGGCCCCCCGGACCCCCCAAGGCCCTCACCCGGTCCCCAAAGGACCACCCGGCCCTAAAGGGCCCCCCCAGCCCCCCCAAGGACCCCAGCCCCCCAAAGGCCCCGGAGCTCCCTTTTTTTAATACTTTTTATGGCTTTATTATATATTTTCAGAACAAGTTATTTTCTTAATGACCATGCTAAACCCATTTTACAAGTTGAAGTACCCATCCCTTTCACCCACAACTTTACTATACTGATTTTTGAATGCTCCAACACCAAGCAATACTTTTCAAAGCCATTTCAGAACAACTTCTTTTCTTAATGTCCTTCTTAATCCCATTTTACAAATTGAAGTACCCATCCTTTACACCCACAACTTTACTATACTGATTTTTGAATGCTCCAACATCAAGCAATACTTTTCAAAGGCATTTCAGAACAAGTTCTTTTCTTAATATCCCTCCTAAACCCATTTTACAAGTTGAAGTACCCATCCTTTTCAACCACAACATTACTTTACAGCTCTTGAAGGCCACAACACCAAGAAATACTTTTCAAAAGGCATTTCAGAACAAGTTATTTTCTTAATGTCACTTCTAAACCCATTCTCCAACTTGAAGTACCCATCCTTCTCACCCACAACTTTACTTTACAGCTTTTGAATGCTACAACATCAAGCAATACTTTTCAAAAGACATTTCAGAACAAGTTTTTTTCTTAGTGACCGTCCTAAATCCATTTTACAAGTTGAAGTTCCCATACTTTTCACCCACAACTTTATTTTACTGCTTTTTGAATGCCCCAACTCCAAGCAATACTTTTCAAAAGGCATTTCAGAACAAGTTCTTTTCTTAATGTCCCTTCTAAACCTATTTTCCAACTTGAAGTACCCATCCTTTTCACCCACAACTTTACTCTACAGCTTTTGAATGCCCCAAAACCAAGAAATACTTTTCAAAAGGTATTTCAGAACAAGTTATTTTCATAATGTCCCTCTTAGACCCATTTTACAAGTTGACGTTAC
Source organism: Artemia sp. Qi Xiang Cuo (assembly GCF_049724085.1). Lineage (NCBI taxonomy): Eukaryota > Metazoa > Arthropoda > Branchiopoda > Anostraca > Artemiidae > Artemia > Artemia sp. Qi Xiang Cuo. The sequence continues at coordinate 44,026,383 of NC_142813.1, read as the reverse complement.
CATCCTTTTCAACCACAACATTACTTTACAGCTTTTGAAGGCCACAACACCAAGCAATGCTTTTCAAAAGGCATTTCAGAACAAGTTATTTTCTTAATGTCCCTTCAAAACCTATTTTCCAACTTGAAGTACCCATCCTTCTCACCCACAATTTTACTTTACAGCTTTTGAATGCTCTAACACCAAGCAATACTTTTCAAATGACATTTCAGAACCAGTTCTTTTCTTAATGTCCCTCCTAAGCCAATTTTACAAGTTGAAGCACCCATCCTTTTCACCCACAACTTTACTTTACAGCTTTTGAATGCCACAACACCTAGCAATACTTTTCAAAAGGCATTTCAGAACCAGTTCCTTTCTTAATATCCCTTCTATACCCATTTTACAAGTTGAAATACCCATCCTTCCCACCCACAATATTACTTTACAGCTCTTGAAGGCCCCAACACCAAGAAATTCTTTTCAATGCATTTCACAACAAGTTATTTTCTTAATGTCCCTCCTACACCCATTTTACAAGTTGAAGTACCCGTACTTTTCACCCACAACTTTACTTTACAGCTTTTTGAATGCCCCAACACCAAGCAATACTTTTCAAAGGGCATTTCAGAACAAGTTATTTTCTCAATGTCCCTTCTAAACCTATTTTCCAACTTGAAGTACTTATCTTTTTCACACACAACTTTACTTTACAGTCTTTTGCATCCCACAACACCAAGAAATACTTTTCAAAAGACATTTCAGAACAAGTTTTTTTCTTAATGTCATTCATAGACCAATTTTACAAGTTGAAGTACCTATCCTTTTCACCCACAACTTTACTTTACAGCTTTTTGGATATCTCAACACCAAGAAATACTTTCAAAAGACATTTCAGAGCAAGTTCCTTTCTTAATGTCCCTCCTAAACCCATTTTACAAGTTGAAGTACTTATCTTTTTCACCCACAACTTTACTTTACAGCTTTTTGGATACCCCAACACCAAGAAATACATTTCAAAAGGCATTTCAGAGCAACATCTTTTCTTAATGTTCCTTCTAAAACCACTTTACAAGTTGAAGCATCCATCCTTTTCACCCATATCTTTACTTTACAGCTTTTTGGATACCTCAACGCCAAATATACCTTTCAAAAGGCATTTCAGAGCAAGTTCCTTTCTTAAAGTCCCTTGTAAACCCATTTTCCAACTTGAAGTACCCATCCTTTTCACCCACAACTTTACTTTACAGCTTTTTGGATATCTCAACACCAAGCAATACTTTTCAAATGGCATTTCAGAGCAAGTTCCTTTCTTAATGTCCCTCCTAAACCAATTTTACAAGTTGAAGCATCCATCCTTTTCACTCACAACTTTACTTTACAGCTTTTTGGATGCCTCAACACCAAGAAATACCATTCAAAAGGCATTTCAGAGCAACTTATTTTCTTAATTTCCCTTCTAAACCCATTTTCCAACTTGAAGTACCAATCCTTTTTACCCACAACTTTACTTTACTACTTTTTGGATACCTCAACACCAAGCAATACTTTTCAAAAGGCATTTAAGAGCAAGTTCCCTTCTTAAAGTTCCTCCTAGACCAATTTTACAAGTTGAGGCATCCATCCTTTTCACCAACAACTTTACTTTACAGGTTTTTGGCTCTTTTGAATGTGCCAATATCATGCAATACTTTTCAAAGACATTTCAGAACAAGTTCTTTTCATAATTTCCATTGTAAACCCATTTTACAAGTTGAAGTAACCATCCTTTTCACCCACAACTTTACTTTACAGCCTTTTGAATGCTCCAACATTAGGCAATACTTTTCAAAAGACATTTCAGAACAAGTTCTTTTCTCAGTGACCGTCCTAAATCCATTTTACAAATTGAAGTACCCATCCTTTTCCTCAAAACTCTACTATAAGGCTTTTCGAATACCCCAACATAAAGCAATACTTTTCAAAAGCATTTCAGAACAAGTTATTTTCTTAATGTCCTTCCTTAACCCATTTTACAAGTTGAAGTAGCCATCCTTTACAACCAACACCAAGCAATACTTTTCAAAAGGCATTTCAGAACAAGTTCCTTTCTTAATGTCCCTCCTAAACCCATTTTACAAGTTGAAGTACTCATCCTTTTCACCACAACTTTACTTTACGACTTTTTTTTCTTAATGTCCCTCCTCAACCCATTTAACAAGTTGAAGTACCCAACTTTTTCACCCAGAACTATACTTCACAGCTTTTTGAATGCCCACAATACCAAGCAATACTTTTCAAAAGGCATTTCAGAACAAGTTATTTTCTTAATGTTCTTCCTAAACCCATTTTACATGTTGAAGTTCCCAACCTTTTCACCCGCAACTATACTTTACAGCTTTTTGGATACTTCAACACCAAGAAATACTTTTCAAAAGAAATTTCAGAGCAAGTTCCTTCTTAATGTCCTTTCTAAACCCATTTTATAAGTTGAAGCATCCTTCCTTTTCACCCACAACTTTACTTTACAGCTTTTTGGATACCCCAACACCAAGAAATACCTTTTAAAAGACATTTCAGAGCAACATCTCTTCTTAATGTTCATTCTAAACCCATTTTACAACTTGAAGCATCCTTCCTTTTCACCCACAACTTTACTTTACAGCTTTTTGGATACTTCAATATCAAGAAATACCTTTCAAAAGGCATTTCAGAGCAAGTTCCTTTCTTAATGTCACTTCTAAACCCATTTTCCAACTTGAAGTAACCACCCTTTTCACCCACAACTTTACAGATTTTTGGATATCTCAACACAAAGAAATACTTTTCAAAAGACATTTCAGAGCAAGTTCTTTTCTTAATGTCCCTTCTAAGCCAATTTTACAAGTTGAAGCATCCTTCCTTTTCACCCACAACTTTACTTTACAGCTTTGTGGATACCCCAACACCAAGAAATATCTTTCAAAAGGCATTTCAGAGCAAGATCTTTTCTTAATGTCCCTTCTAAAACCATTTTACAAGTTGAAGCATCCATCCATTTCACCCACATTTTTACTTTACAGCTTTTTGGATACCTCAACACCGAAATATACCTTTCAAAAGGCATTTCAGAGAAACATCCTTTCTTAATGTCCCTTCTAAACACATTTTCCAACTTGAAGTACCCGTCTTTTTCACCACAACTTTACTTTACGACTTTTTTCCACACCCAAACATCAAGCAATACTTTTCAAAAGGCTCTATTATATTTTTTCAGAACAAGTTTTTTCTTAATGTCCTTCATAAACCAATTTTACAAATTGAAGTAGTTATCTTTTTCACCACAACTTTATTTTACGACTTTTTGCACACCTCAAGATCAAGCAATACTTTTCAAAAGACATTTCAGAGCAAGTTCCTTTCCTAATGTCCCTCCTAAACCCATCTTACAAGTTAAAGTACTTATTTTTTTCCCCACGACTTTACTTTACTACTTTTTTCCACACCCAAACATCAAGCAATACTTTTCAATGGCATTTCAGAACAAGTTTTTTTCTTAATGTGCTTCCTAAACCAATTTTAAAAGTTGAACTAACCATCCTTTTCACCCACAACTTTACTTTAAAGCTTTTTGAATGCTCCAACATCAAGCAATACTTTTAAAAAGACATTTCAGAACAAGTTCTTTTCTTAGTGACCGTCCTAAATCCATTTTACAAATTGAAGCACCCATTCTATTCCTCACAACTGTACTATAAGGCTTTTCGAATACTCCAAAATCAAGCAATACTTTTAAAAAAGCATTTCAGAACAAGTTCTTTTCTTAATGTTCTTCCTAAACCCATTTTACAAATTGAAGTAGCCATCCTTTACAACCAACACCAAGCAATACTTTTCAAAAGGCATTTCAGAACAAGTTATTTTCTTAATGTCCCCCCTAAACCCATTTTACAAGTTGAAGCACTCATCCTTTTCACACACAACTTTACTTTACGACTTTTTTTCTTAATGTCCCTCCTAAACCTATTTTCCAACTTGAAGTACCCAACTTTTTCACTCAGAACTATACTTCACAGCTTTTTGAATGCCCACAACACCAAGAAATACTTTTCAAAAGGTATTTCAGAACAAGTTATTTTCTTAATGTCCTTCCTAAACCCATTTTACAAGTTGAAGATCCCAACCTTTTCACCCGCAAATATACTTTACAGCTTTTTGAATGCCTTATCATCATGCAATACTTTTTAAAGACATTGCAGAACAAGTTCTTTTCTTAATGTCCGTCATAGGCCCATTTTACAAGTTGAAGTACCCATCCTTTTCGCCCACAACTTTACTTTACAGCTTTTTGAATGCCCCAACACCTAGCAATACTTTTCAAAAGACATTTCAGAACAAGTTCCTTTCTTAATGTCCCACCTAAATCCATTTTACAAGTTGAAGTACCCATCTTTTTCACCACAACTTTACTTTGCAACTTTTTTCTTAATTTCCCCCCTAAGCCCATTTTACAAGTTGAAGTACCCAACTTTTTCACCCAGAACTATACTTCACAGCTTTTTAAATGCCCACAACACCGAGCAATACTTTTCAAAAGTCATTTCAGAACAAGTTCTTTTCTTAATGTTCCTCCTAAACCCATTTTACAAGTTGAGGTACCTATCCTTTTCACCACAACTTTATTTTACAACTTTTGTGCACACCACAATATCATGCAAGTTTCCACTTCAGGTCAGATTTTTTTTTGTGCACGCCACAATATCATGCAAGTTTCCACTTCAGTTCAGATTTTTCTCAAAGAGATGAAAAAATTTAAAATACTGTTCCAAATTTTTTCATAGAAGATAGAAAGTTCAAGTTATCTTATGAATTTTATTAAAGAACGCGCGCGTACGTAGGCTAACCTAAACTAACTTAACCTAACCTAACATAACTTAATCTAGCCTAACCTAACCTAACTTAAACATGGAGAGACGGTTAGCTAGCTAACCTAACCTACCTAACCTGCCTTAACCTAAACTAATCTAACCTAACTTAATATAGTCTAACCTAACTTAATCTAGTCTAATCTAATCTAACCTAACCAGACTCGCCGAAAAATCTCCCCCGGTCGACTTTATATTTTTCTCTCACTCTGCATGCTGGTTGGATATTTTTTATTTTCTTTGAAAAAAATTAGAATTGAACTAATAACTTTTTTCTTTTCTCTAAGAAAATTCAGAAGAGAACTTTAAATTTCTTTGTGTCTTTGTGAAATTAAGAATTGAAGTGGAAGATTTTAATTTTTCTCTGGAGAAATTAGAATTGAACTGTAAGTTCTTTAATAAAATTCAGACTTGAGTTAACTTTTTATAATCAATTTAAAACTTTTTCTATCTTCTATGAAAAATTTAGAACAGTAATTTTAAATTTTTCCATCTCTTTGAGAAAAAATCTGAACTGAAGTGGAAAATTTTTATTTTTCTTGAAAAATAGAATTGATCTGTAACTTATTTCTTCTCATATGGATAGTTAGGAAAAGAACTTGAACTTTTCTTCACATCAATGAGAAAATTAGCTCCTTATCTTCATAGAGAAATATTCACGAACAATGTGTAACTTTTTCTATCTTCTACAAAAAATTTGGAGGAGAATTTAAAATTTATGTCTTTGGGGAAACATCTGAACTGAAGTGGAACCTTTTTATATTATTAGGAAAAATAGAATTGATCAAAAACTAATTTCTTTTTCATTGAGAAAATTCAAAAGAGAGCTTGAACTTTTCTTCACTTCATTGAGAAATTTCAAATAGAACTTTAAATTTCCTTTTGTCTTTGTGAAATGAAGAACTGAAATGGAAGATTTTTATTTTCTTTGGAGAAATTAGAATTGAACTGTAAGTTCTTTAATAAAATTCAGAAGATAACTTGAACTTTCTATCTTCTATGAAAAAATTTGGAACAGTATTTTAAATTTTTTCATCTCTTTGAGAAAAATCTGAACTGAAGTGGAAACTTGCATCATATTGTGGTGTGCACAAAAAAAAAATCTGAACTGAAGTGGAAACTTGCATGATATTGTGGTGTGCACAAAAGTTGTAAAGTAAAGTTGTGGTGAAAAGGATAGGTACCTCAACTCGTAAAATGGGTTTAGGAGGAACATTAAGAAAGGAACTTGTTCTGAAATGACTATTGAAAAGTATTGCTCGGTATTGTGGGCCTTTAAAAAGCTGTTAATTACAGTTCTGGGTGAAAAAGTTGGGTACTTCAACTTGTAAAATGGGTTTAGGAGGGACATTAAGAAAAAAGTTGTAAAGTAAAGTTGGGGTGAAAAAGATGGGTACTTCAACTTGTAGAATGGGTTTAAGAGTGAAACTAAGAAAGAAAATTGTTCTGAAATTCCTTTTTAAAAGCATTGCTTGGGGTTGGAGCATTCAATAAGCTGTAAAGTTTTGGATGAAAGGGATGGATACTTCAACTTGTAGAACGTGCTTAGGAGGGATATTAAGAAAAGAACTTGTTCTGAAATGTCTTTGAAAAGTATTGCTTGATGATATGGCATTCAAAAAGCTGTAAAGTATAGTTGCGGGTGAAAAGGTTGGGAACTTCAACTTGTAAAATGGGTTTAGGAAGGACATTAAGAAAATAACTTGTTCTGAAATACCTTTTGAAAAATATTTCTTGGTGTTGTGGGCATTCAAAAAGCTGTGAAGTATAGTTCTGAGTGAAAAAGTTGGGTACTTCAAGTTGGAAAATAGGTTTAGGAGGGACATTAAGAAAAAAAGTCGTAAAGTAAAGTTGTGGTGAAAAGGATGAGTACTTCAACTTGTAAAATGGGTTTAGGGGGGACATTAAGAAAATAACTTGTTCTGAAATGCCTTTTGAAAAGTATTGCTTGGTGTTGATTGTAAAGGATGGCTACTTCAACTTGTAAAATGGGTTTAGGAAGAACATTAAGAAAAGAACTTGTTCTGAAATGCTTTTTTAAAAGTATTGCTTGAAAAGCCTTATAGTAGAGTTGTGAGGAAAAGGATGGGTACTTCAATTTGTAAAATGGATTTAGGACGGTCACTAAGAAAAGAACTTGTTCTGAAATGTCTTTTTAAAAGTATTGCTTGATGTTGGAGCTTTCAAAAAGCTGTAAAGTAAAGTTGTGGGTGAAAAGGATGGTTACTTCAACTTGTAAAATTGGTTTAGGATTGACATTAAGAAAAAACTTGTTCTGAAATGCCTTTGAAAAGTATTGCTTGATGTTTGGGTGTGGAAAAAAGTCGTAAAGTAAAGTCGTGGGGAAAAAGATAAGTAGTTTAACTTGTAATATGGGTTTAGGAGCGATATTAGGAAAAGGAACTTGCTCTGAAATGTCTTTTGAAAAGTATTGCTTGATCTTGAGGTGTGCAAAAAGTTGTAAAATAAAGTTGTGGTGAAAAAGATAACTACTTCAATTTGTAAAATTGGTTTATGAAGGACATTAAGAATAAACTTGTTCTGAAAAAATATAATAGAGCCTTTTGAAAATTATTGATTGATGTTTGGGTGTGGAAAAAAGTCGTAAAGTAAAGTTGTGGTGAAAAAGACGGGTACTTCAAGTTGGAAAATGGGTTTAGAAGGGACATTAAGAAAGGATGTTGCTCTGAAATGCCTTTTGAAAGGTATATTTTGGTGTTGAGGTATCCAAAAAGCTGTAAAGTAAAAATGTGGGTGAAATGGATGGATGCTTCAACTTGTAAAATGGTTTTAGAAGGAACATTAAGAAAAGATGTTGCTCTGAAATGCCTTTTGAAAGGTATTTCTTGGTGTTGGGGTATCCAAAAAGCTGTAAAGTAAAGTTGTGGGTGAAAAGGAAGGATGCTTCAACTTGTAAATTGGTTTAGGAGGGACATTAAGAAAGGAACTTGCTCTGAAATGTCTTTTGAAAAGTATTTCTTGGTGTTGAGATATCCAAAAAGCTGTAAAGTAAAGTTGTGGGTGAAAAGGGTGGGTACTTCAAGTTGGAAAATGGGTTTAGAAGGGACATTAAGAAAGGAACTTGCTCTGAAATGAATTTTGAAAGGTATTTCTTGTTGTTGAGGTATCCAAAAAGCTGTAAAGTAAAGTTGTGGGTGAAAAGGAAGGATGCTTCAAGTAGTAAAATGGGTTTAGAATGAACATTAAGAAGAGATGTTGCTCTGAAATGTCTTTTAAAAGGTATTTCTTGGTGTTGGGGTATCCAAAAAGCTGTAAAGTAAAGTTATGGGTGAAAAGGAAGGATGCTTCAACTTATAAAATGGGTTTAGAAAGGACATTAAGAAGGAACTTGCTCTGAAATGTCTTTTGAAAAGTATTTCTTGGTGTTGAAGTATCCAAAAAGCTGTAGAGCATAGTTGCGGATGAAAAGGCTGGGAACTTCAACTTGTAAAATGGGTTTAGGAAGAACATTAAGAAAATAACTTGTTCTGAAATGCCTTTTGAAAAGTATTGCTTGGTGTTGTGGGCATTCAAAAAGCTGTGAAGTATAGTTCTGGGTGAAAAAGTTGGGTACTTCAACTTGTAAAATTGGTCTATGAATGACATTAAGAAAAAAACTTGTTCTGAAATGTCTTTTGAAAAGTATTTCTTGGTGTTGTGGTATGCAAAAGACTGTAAAGTAAAGTTGTGTGTGAAAAAGTACTTCAAGTTGGAAAATAAGTTTAGAAGGGACATTGAGAAAATAACTTGCTCTGAAATGCCCTTTGAAAAGTATTGCTTGGTGTTGGGGCATTCAAAAAGCTGTAAAGTAAAGATGTGGGTGAAAAGTACGGGTACTTCAACTTGTAAAATGGGTTTAGGAGGGACATTAAGAAAATAACTTGTTGTGAAATGCATTGAAAAGAATTGCTTGGTGTTGTGGCCTTCAATAGCTGTAAAGTAATGTTGTGGGTGAGAAGGATGGGTACTTCAACTTGTAAAATGGGTTTAGGAGGGAAATTAAGAAAGGAACTGGTTCTGAAATGCCTTTTGAAAAGTATTGCTCGGTGTTGTGGCATTCAAAAGCTGTAAAGTAAAGTTCTGGGTGAAAAGGATGGGTACTTCAACTTGTAAAATTGGCTTAGAAGGGACATTATGAAAAGAAATGGTTCTGAAATGTCATTTGAAAAGTATTGCTTGGTGTTGGAGCATTCAAAAAGCTGTAAAGTAAAGTTGTGGGTGAGAAGGATGGGTACTTCAAGTTGGAAAATTGGTTTAGAAAGGACATTAAGAAAACAACTTGTTCTGAAATGCCTTTTGAAAAGCATTGCTTGTTGTTGCCTTCAAAAGCTGTAAAGTAATGTTGTGGTTGAAAAGGATGGTAGCGTCAAGTTGGAAAATGGGTCTAGAAGGGAAATTATGAAAATAACTTGTTCTGAAATGCCTTTTGAAAAGTATTGCTTGGTTTTGGGGCATTCAAAAGCTGTAAAGTACAGTTGTGGGTGAGAAGGATGGGTACTTCAAGTTGGAAAATAGGTTTAGAAGGGACATTAAGAAAAGAACTTGTTCTGAAATGCCTTTTGAAAAGTATTGCTTGGAGTTGGGGCATTCAAAAAGCAGTAAAATAAAGTTGTGGGTGAAAAGTATGGGAACTTCAACTTGTAAAATGGATTTAGGACGGTCACTAAGAAAAAAACTTGTTCTGAAATGTCTTTTGAAAAGTATTGCTTGATGTTGTAGCATTCAAAAGCTGTAAAGTAAAGTTGTGGGTGAGAAGGATGGGTACTTCAAGTTGGAGAATGGGTTTAGAAGTGACATTAAGAAAATAACTTGTTCTGAAATACCTTTTGAAAAGTATTGCTTGGTGTTGTGGCCTTCAAGAGCTGTAAAATAATGTTGTGGGTGAAAAGGATGGGTACTTCAACTTGTAAAATGGGTTTAGGAGGGATATTAAGAAAATAACTTATTCTGAAATGCCTTTGAAAAGTATTGCTTGATGTTGGAGCATTCAAAAATCAGTATAGTAAAGTTGTGGGTGTAAAGGATGGGTACTTCAATTTGTAAAATGGGATTAAGAAGGACATTAAGAAAAGAAGTTGTTCTGAAATGGCTTTGAAAAGTATTGCTTGGTGTTGGAGCATTCAAAAATCAGTATAGTAAAGTTGTGGGTGAAAGGGATGGGTACTTCAACTTGTAAAATGGGTTTAGCATGGTCATTAAGAAAATAACTTGTTCTGAAAAGATATAATAAAGCCATAAAAAGTATTAAAAAATGGGAGCTCAGGGGCCTTTGGGGTGCTGGGAGTCCTTTGGGGGTCTGGGGGGGGGCCTTTAGGGCCGGGTGGTCCTTTGGGGACCGGGTGTGGGCCTTTGGGGGTCCGGGGGGCCCTTTGGGAGTCCGGTGGTCTTTTGGGAGCCTGGTGGGCCTTTGTGGGGCCGGGGGTGGGCCTTTGGGGGTCTGGGGAGGGCCTTTGGGGTTCTGGGGGCCCTTTGGGAGCTTGGGGGACCTTTGAGTACCGGGGGCTTCCTTCGGGGTTGGGGTAGGGGGATTGGAACCCTTTGGGGTTGGGGTAGGGGGATCGGAACCCTTTGGGGTTGGGGTAGGGGACCTCACGACGCTGTTAAAATACAACTTGTGTATTATAACGACCACAGAGTCTTACCCTCAAATTCTCTTCTAAAATCATCTTTTAAATCATCTTTTAAAATGTCTCTAACTGTTTCGCTGAAATAATTCCCTATAATGGCTAAAACGGTTTCGCCCAAATAATCCTTAAACGTAATTTCAGCGAGTTCCTTTTGTTTTGGCATCTCTGCGCTGACACATTTCAAATTATTTGGAAACCCTTACGTGAATCAATCTCTTCATCGCTAAGATCTAAACATTCGCTTGGAGACAGTTCTCTTTAGAAACAACAAATTAATTCCCTCTCGTGTCAAATCAATTCTCTTTAGAAACAACAAATTAATTCCCCTTTCATGTCAATCAATCAATCATGACATCATCTGTCATGTGTGATCTAAACTTTGCCTCGGAAACATTCTCTTTGGAAAGACATCAAAGACATTAATTAACTTGACGTCATCTGTCAGACATCAATTAACCTTGCCCGGAAACAATTTGATTAATGACTCAATAATCCATGAAAGTGAGAAAGTTCCTGTTTTTCCATTCTCACTGACAAAAGCCATAAAACAGACTTGAACTGCTGTTGACATCCGTGAAAAACATCAAATAAATTGACCAACACACATAACCATCCAAGAAAACAGACATAAATGTGAAAAAGTTCCTGTTTTTTCATTCTCACTGAGAAAACCATAAACCACGTGGTTCTATGCCCAAATATGGTGCCCCCCCGGAGTATAAGATAGCCTTCTACTAATATGTAAAATCATGTGCCTATATTGGGTAGTGTACAATCCAAAAGGCATTTTCAGCTGTTTCATAACATCTAGGGGACACAAACGTAAATTAGCATTACACAAAATGAGTACAAAAAAAAAGAGGACAAAACCGTAATCTCAAAATTGGACAAACTGGACCATCAAATGAGAGAAGATCAAGAGAACGACCTGAAAAACTTAAACGTACGACGGGCAATAATGAACAACCTAGACTCCTAGATCATCAAAAATGAGAAGACCAATCCAAGCAACTAAGGTAAAAGGCACTGATAAAACGTCTGAAGCAATGATAAACGAAAATAAAGATAAAAGAGACCTTCAGTTAGAATATTAGCGAAACCGAAAATTAAAAGAAGTCAAAAACGAAATTGAAGAATACAGAAATATGCAGTTAAAAGATAAGTGGCAGCAAGAACCACACCGACTCAAAACGAAAGTGAAGAAAAAAAGTATGCGGTTATAAGACATGCGACAATGAGGATCAGAATGAATCAAAATGAAAATGAAGAACAGAAAAATGTGTGGTTAGAAACACGACCGTTAGTACAAAGTGTATGCAGTTAGAAGTGAATCAGCAGAAAGAAATACAAGCAACAGCAGGAATCAGAACTTACCAAAGATGAAAGTGAAGACCAAAGAACTGTAGGGTTAGCAGACACGCTAAAGAAAGTATCAAGAGTGTCAAAAATGAGAGTGAAGAAAAAGAAGCTGTGCTGTTAAAGGACAGCAAGAATCAGAACGAGTCAAAAATGAAAGTGCAGAAGAAAAAAAGTACTTGTGTACATAATGGTATACACTGAAGAACAAATTGGCTTTATCTGTATGTCTTGAGAGACAATTCGCTTACGCTCAGTGGAAAAAAAGTGAAGGGTGACAGAATACATTGTATTTAGATAGTATGGGCTACATATTTGCACATTAGGGTGTGGGGGTGAAGTATTTAGACAGCGTGAAGTTAGAAAACAATTCTTACTTCACAATATGCAGAATCATTTTAGCTAACATATTTTGTATGCAGACCAGCTATAATTTATTCCCCCCCCCCCAATGTGCAAAAATATAACCCAAACTTGTTTCTAAAGTATTATATTTTCATTATATTTTGGTATATTGCATTAGGAGTGACCTAACTTCACTTCTCGAGTGTGTACCATAATGTACACAAGTACCAAAAAAAATATTATGTTACAAGAACATCACAATCTTCAATGCCAACAAATTGTGGCTAAAAAACCCAGTAAAAACCTACAAAGGTGCCGTAAACTACGCAAGTGTTATAAGTCATTGGGACCCTTCAACTATGTATGTATTCACTGTGGAGTCCTCTATTGTCCCATAGAAAAAGTAACCAACAAAGATTATTTGTTTGAGGGCTGCTGCCTGCTTGGTCGAATTGCATTCCTGCATCGATAATTCCCAAATGAATTTGCTTGGCTTGTTATAGGACATCACTTGCTCTCTAAAGAGTTCAACAAATAAATACGAAACTGGAACTCATGTTTTGCTTTAGCTTCATTCAAAGTAAGCAATGATCAAACCAAAATTAGTCGTAGTGTTTTCAGCTTCAAAATAGCTGGACAAATTTATCCCAAATCAATTTAGCAGTACACCTATCACAGACCCCTGAAGGCGATTTTGAACCATATTCGTATGGTCCAATGTACTTTTTGGACCCCAATGGAGATGTTAAAGTACATCTTTTAAATTATTAGATCAGTCGTAACCCAACAGATCTCTAGGAATAAATATTGTGAGACACAAACAGCTATGCTAAAGGTTACATGAAAATGCAATATATATATATATATATATATATATATATATATATATATATATATATATATATATATATATATATATATATATATATATATATATATATATATATATATATATATATATATATATATATATATATATATATATATATATATATATATATATATATATATATATATATATATATATATATATATATATATATATATATATATATATATATATATATATATATATAAAAATTAATATATAAAAATATATATAAAAAAAAAGATGAAAGTGAAGACCAAAGAACTGTATATATATATAAAAATTCATATTTTGTTATAATTGCAATTAAACAATAGTAGATATATAATAAAATAATAATTTAATTTTCAAACACAAAAGTGTTTGTTTAATTTTTATAACGCGGAAATACTTGTTTGATATCTTATAATTACACCTTTACAGCTGCATATAATTACAGCTTTACATGCAGCTTTACAGCTGCATTTTCCTCTGATACCAACAATCTTTGAGTACACACATCCTAATATTCAGCCTGTGGGAACTAGCCGTGGGATGAACTAGGATGACTAGGGGAATCTAGTTCGGAAACTAGCCGTGAACGAAAGAACGTAAATTAGTTGTAATGTTAATACCCCACCCTGGAAAAGATGGCAGTAGGGACGGAAAATGTTTTACGAAGAAGGGAAGAAGAGGAAGAGAAACCGAAGGAAGGGTAGTCGGATTTATCAACATTCAGGAAAAGGCCAACACGTACAAATACTTCGCTCATATAATTTACTGATTTTGAAAGATTATTTTTAGATCTACCTGAAACTAAAAGATCCTCAGCATTGACCAGAAATGTTACGTTAGCAAAATCGTAAAAATAAATTGGAGGTGTATCCAAAGGAATTCAAGACATTGCTAAATTAAACAAACTAGGAGACATCTCTTCCTTATCAGATTCCCTTTTGAAAAAGGGAGCGTTGATCATAAACAGAACCATTAACTTTGACTCTAAGAGATGAAGACGGGAATCAGTATTTTAGTCGGAAAATGATGGACATCATTAGAAATAATAAATACCTTCAGAAATTATAAAAATAAATACTATTAGAAAATAAAGACTGCAAAGCTGAAAATGGTCAATGGCCTTAGAAACATCAAGCGCATAAAGATGAACACCGTAATATCTATTACAAGAAGCATCGTGAAGAATAGAAGATAGAATACGGTGAAGATTGCTGCATCCAACATGAGGTTGAAACCCACGCTGACTCGCCCACAAATAGATACCAGAAGTAATACGAGGAAGAATAAAAGGACACCATAAAAGGACGAAGAGATGAACAATGAAGGGAAAAATTACCTTCTTAAGTACTGCACATATCAACGGTTTACATTCAGGTTGAAGATGGTTTGCTGATTTACCATTAAGATCAGTTGAGGAAGATTTCAGTCTTGGCTGAGACTTCGTTGCGTAAATTCACCTTTTCAAGAGCTGATATTATCGTACCACACAAAAAACTGTCAGGTACAATGGACGAAAATGCTCATTTTGAAAAATAATAGAAGATGCGATATCAACGGTTTAACATTCAAGCTGTAGGTGGTTTGCTGAAATACCATCTAGATCAGTCGAGGAAGATCTAAGTCTTAAATGAGAATTCTTTGTGTAAATTTACCTTTTGAAATACTGAAGTTACCGTACCACACAAAAAACTGTCAGTACAATGGACGAAAAAAGACATATTTGACAAAAATATTAGAAGATGTGATATCAACGGTTCACATTCAGACTGAAGGGGGTTTGCTGAAATACCATCAAGATCAGTCAAGGAAGATTTCAGTCTTTTTATAGCGTCTTCAACAGAAGGTAAAGACACCATAAACACACAAAATTTCGATAGCTCGGATAGAGTATGCCATAATACGAGACGGCTACAGTAGGAGTGAAAAGCATAATTCACTGCAGAAGAAAATCATAGAATAATATTGCTCCTGTGCTTCAGGAAAATGGAGAAAGGTGAATCACTCTCGTACTGAACTATGTCGATTCTTTTTGCGGTGAATCATTCGTTTTGGTGAATTGTTCATGTTGATTACAAACAAAACCCTCAACTTTAACCATAAGAAATGATGACGAGCACCATTATTTGAGTACATATTTCAACATTTAAATTATGTAATTAAATTAAGGATGGAAAGAACGAGGGTGAGAGGGGGAAGACGAGAGAGGGGGAGAGATTTTGTGAAAGTAGCATTGCTGTTCCGAACTTTTTCTTTTTAAACATTTTTAAAGAAGAGCTAATATTTTTTCTTTTTAAAGAAGGGCTAATAATTTTTTCTTTTTAAAGAAGGGCTATTAATTAAAAAAAGTAAAGCTAAATATTTGTGCATTATATTAAGATAAGAGACAAGCAGGTCTTTCGCACAACCTTCCAATCAGTTAGCAGCTAGACGATTTGGCAACATTCCAGAAGGCAACAAAATAAACAATAGCAAAACAACAACAGGAAAGTATTTTGGTGTATTCTTGACAAATCACAGCTACTATACTACAAGTAAAAAAACAGCAACAACATGGAGCTTTAAGTCACCTACCTTTGAGCCATGATACACTACAGTTCTTTCAACGACTTCCTCCACGTAAACAATGTCCACTGGATCGACTCCATACTAAAAACAAATGATATTCGATAGAGCAAATCCTCCTAGGTTTACAAAGGTAAGTGCATCTGAAGTAAGAAGGTTCAAGTATAACAAAATAAAGCAAAATACACATAAGTGAACCTCCAGTGCCAGGGCTTGAGTGTTTTTGCAACAGTAGTGACCAATGGGTTACAACTGTGGAGCAGTAAAAGTAATAATCTCTAGAAAGCCTTCTAGAAAAGCCTTCTGTTTGTGTAAGACAACAAAAGTTGGTGTAGAACATTCAAAAATACGATTTTTTTTCTTTCTTAAAAACATACAAGAATGATACTTTAGAGTTTTTTGGCGGGAACACTTGCCTGGAAATATGCTTGTAAATTATAATGTCCTTCAATCATTGAGAACCCTTCTGTTATTTTTTCCTATTTTCTACTATTAACTAGTTTAAGAAGTATTGTAGTAAGCGTTTTTCATACTTTAAAACTTTCACTTAACATCGAAATAAACATATACTGACCTTAAAGATGCTCTCGCTGACTTCAATTATCACAATAAAAGACCGTATCATGTTGATGTACAACAGAAATCTATGATGCTTATCAAAATACAGGAGATAAAAAGCATTCGAACTGACCAGCAATTAAGTTTGTAAGACCACGAGGAAAGGCTTAAAAAAACAAGAAATGATAAGACCAATTATCCAGGCTATTCTTTTTGCGATTTTCACGAACTAACCCCGCGGGGTATTATTCTCTAATAGTTGAGTGTTTTTGCAACAGTCGTGACCAATGGGTTAAAACTGTGGAACAGCAAAAGTTACAATCTCTAGCGGCTTATATCTAAATCTTCTAAATGAACAACTAAAGTCATATTTGTTGCATGAAATTAAATAGAGTTGAGTCCCAATAGACCACTCCTAAGGAAGCATATGACACGTATGTAGCTCTATTCTTACAGTGGGTCAGTCAAGCATGAAAGCAATTGTAGAGGTTGGATCCAACTGGTTCGAGAGAATAAGTTCCACTAGTTCCTTAGTTTCCACTAATTTCCACTTTAGGTAGACTAAGTTGTGACAAGAATTTAGGAATCCCCACCAAAGTTGATGAAGGTATTTTGATAAATTTATACGGAATTCCCTAATGGTTGAGTGCTTTTGTTAATGGTTGAGAGTTGAGTGCTTTTGCAACAGTCGTGACCAATGTGTCAAAACTGTGGAGCTGAAAAAGTAACATCTCAAGTGGCTTGTATCTAAACCTTCCAAATGCACAACAAAGGCCCATTTGTTGCATGAAGTTAAATACAGTTGAGACCCAATAGACCACTCCTAAGGACGCATATGACACGCATGTAGCCCTATTCTTACAGTGGGACGATCAAGCATGAAAGCAATTGTAGAGGTTGGATCCAACTGGTTCGAGAGAACAAGTTCCACTAGTTCCTTAGTTTCCACTAATTTCCACTTTAGGTAGACTAAGTTGTGACAAGAATTTAGGAATCCCCACCAAAGTTGATGAAGGTATTTTGATAAATTTATACGGAATTCCCTATTAGTTTAGTGCTTTTGTTAATGGTTTAGAGTTGAGCGCCTTTGCAACAGTCGTGACCAATGGGTTACAACTGTGGAGCTGCAAACGTAAAATCTCAAGCGTATTGTATCTGAACCTTGTAAATGCAGAACAAAAGTCCCATTTGTTGCATGAAGTTAAAAACAGTTGAGACCCAATACACCACTCCTAAGGACGCATATGACACGTTTGTAGCCCTATTCTTACAGTGGGTCGATCAAGCATGAAAGCAATTGCAGAGGTTGGATCCAACTGGTTCGAGAGAATAACTTCCACTAGTTCCTTAGTTTCCACTAATTTCCACTTTAGGTAGACTAAGTTGTGACAAGAATTTAGGACTCCCCACCAAAGTTGATGAAGATATTTTGATAAATTTATACGGAATTCTCTAATAGTTGGGTGCTTTTGTTAATGGCTGAGAGTTGAGCGCTTTTGCAACAGTCGTGATGAATGGGTTACTAAACCTTCTAAATGCAGAACAAAAGTCCTATTTGTTGCATGAAATTAAATAGAGTTGAGACCCAATAGACCACTCATAAGGACGCGTATGAGACGCATGTAGCCCTATTCTTACCAAGGGAGGATCAAGCATGAAAACACTTGCAGAGGTTGGATCCAACACTCGGATCCAACTAGTTGTAGAAAATAATTTCCACTTGTTCCTTAGTTTCCACTAATTTCTACTTTAGGTAGACTAAGTTGTGACAAGAATTTAGGAATCCCCACCAAAGTCGATGAAGGTATTTTGATAAATTTATACGGAATTCTCTAATGGTTGAGTGCTTTTAATAATGGTTGAGAGTTGAGTTTTAACCAATGGGTTACAACTGTGGAGCCGCAAAAGTAAAATCTCAAGCGGCTTGTATCTGAACCTTGTAAATGCAGAACAAAAGTCCCATTTGTTGCATGAAGTTAAATACAGTTGAGACCCAATAGACCACTCCTAAGGACGCATATGACACGCATGTAGCCCTATTCTTACAGAGGGACGATCAAGCATGAAAGCACATGCAGAGGTTGGATCCAACTGGTTCGAGAGAATAACTTCCACTAGTTCCTTAGTTTCCACTAATTTCTACTTTAGGTAGACTAAGTTGGGACAAGAATTTAGGAATCCCCACCAAAGTTGATGAAGGTATTTTGATAAATTTATACGGAATTCCCTAATAGTTTAGCGCTTTTGTTAATGGTTGAGAGTTGAGCGCCTTTGTAACAGCCGTGACCAATGGGTTAAAACTGTGGAGCAGCAAAAGTAAAATCTCAAGCGTATTGTATCTGAACCTTGTAAATGCAGAACAAAAGCCCATTTGTTGCATGAAGTTAAACACAGTTAAGACCCAATAGACCACTCTTAAGGACGCATATGACACGTATGTAGCCCTATTCTTAAAGAGGGAGGATCAAGCATGAAAACACTTGCAGAGGTTGGATCCAACTGGTTCGAGAGAATAAGTTCCACTAGTTCCTTAGTTTCCACTAATTTCCACTTTAGGTAGACTAAGTTGTGACAAGAATTTAGGAATCCCCACCAAAGTTGATGAAGATATTTTGATAAATTTATACGGAATTCTCTAATAGTTGGGAGCTTTGTTAATGGTTGAGAGTTGAGCGCTTTTGCAACAGTCGTGATGAATGGGTTACTAAACCTTGTAAATGCAGAACAAAAGTCCCATTTGTTGCATGAAGTTAAATAGAGTTGAGACCCAATAGACCACTCATAAGGACGCGTATGAGACGCATGTAGCCCTATTCTAACCAAGGGAGGATCAAGCATAAAAACACTTGCAGAGGTTTGATCCAACACACGGATCCAACTAGTTGTTGAAAATAATTTCCACTTGTTCCTTAGTTTCCACTAATTTCCACTTTAGGTAGACTAAGTTGTGACAAGAATTCAGGGATCTCCGCCAAAGTTGATGAAGATATTTTGAAAAATTTATACGGAATTCTCTAATAGTTGAGTGCTTTTGTTAATGGTTGAGAGTTGAGCACCTTTGCAACAGTCGTGACCAATGGGTTACAACTGTGGAGCAGCAAAAGTAAAATCTCAAGCGGCTTGTATCTAAACCTTCTAAATGCACAACAAAGGCCCATTTGTTGCATGAGGTTAAACACAGTTAAGACCCAATAGACCACTCTTAAGGACGCATATGACACACATGTAGCCCTATTCTTACCAAGGGAGGATCAAGCATGAAAACATTTGCAGAGGTTGGATCCAACACTCGGATCCAACTGGCTCTAGAGAAGGATTTCCACTTGTTCCTTAGTTTCCACTAATTTCCACTTTAGGTAGACTAAGTTCTGACAAGAATTTAGAGATCTCCGCCAAAGTTGATGAAGATATTTTGAAAAATTTATACGGAACTCTCTAATAGTTGAGTGCTTTTGTTAATGGTTGAGAATTGAGCACCTTTGTAACAGCCTTCACCAATGGGTTACAACTGTAGATAATCAGTAGTTTTACTACTGATGACGGTCACTGTATATGTGACCGAAATATCTGGTATTTTTGTGAATTTCTATCATCACTGTCTATTAAAAGGATTTTATCCCTATTTGAACTTTTATCTATCGGATTACAACTGTGGAGCAGCAAAAGTAAAATCTCTAGCGGCTTGTATCTAAACCTTGTAAATGCAGAACAAAAGTCCCATTTGTTGCATGAAGTTAAATATAGTTGAGACCCAATAGACCACTCCTAAGGACGCATATGACACGCATGTAGCCCTATTCTTACAGAGAGACGATCAAGCATGAAAGCACTTGCAGAGGTTGGATCCAACTAGTTCGACAGAATAACTTCCACTAGTTCCTTAGTTTCCACTAATTTCCACTTTAGGTAGACTAAGTTGGGACAAGAATTTAGGAATCCCCACCAAAGTTGATGAAGGTATTTTGATAAATTTATACGGAATTCCCTAATGGTTGAGCGCTTTTGTTAATGGTCGAGAGTTGAGCGCTTTTGCAACAGTCGTGACCAATGGGTTAAAACTGTGGAGCAGCAAACGTAAAATCTCTAGCGGCTTGTATATAAACCTTGTAAATGCAGAACAAAAGTCCCATTTGTTGCATGAAGTTAAATACAGTTGAGACCCAATAGACCACTCCTAAGGACGCATATGACACGTATGTAGCCCTATTCTTACAGTGGGTCGATCAAGCATGAAAGAACTTGCAGAGGTTGGATCCAACTGGTTCGAGAGAATAACTTCCACTAGTTCCTTAGTTTCCACTAATTTCCACTTTAGGTAGACTAAGTTGTGACAAGAATTTAGGAGTCCCCACCAAAGTTGATGAAGATATTTTGATAAATTTATAGGGAATTCTCTAATAGTTGGGAGCTTTTGTTAATGGCTGAGCCTTGAGCGCTTTTGCAACAGTCGTGATGAATGGGTTACTAAACCTTCTAAATGCAGAACAAAAGTCCTATTTGTTGCATGAAATTAAATAGAGATCCAACACTCGGATCCAACTGGCTCTAGAGAATAATTTCTACTTGTTCCTTAGTTTCCATTAATTTCCACTTTAGGTAGACTAAGTTGTGACAAGAATTTAAGGATCCTGGCAAAAATTTATGAAGATATTTTGATAAATTTATACGGAATTCTCTAATAGTTGAGTTCTTTTGTTAATAGTTGAGAGCTTTGCCAACCAATGGGTTACAACTGTGGAGCAGCAAAAGTAACAATCTCTAGCGGCTTGCCTTTAAACCTTCTAAATGAACAACAAAAGTCTTATTTGTTGCATGAAGTTAAATATAGTTGAGACCCAATAGACCACTCATAAGAACGCGTATAACACGCATGTAGCCCTATTCTTACCAAGGGAGGATCAAGCATGAAAACACTTGCAGAGGTTGGATCCAACACTCGGATCCAACTGGTGCTAGAAAATAATTTCCAGTTGTTCCTTAGTTTTCACTAATTTACACTTTAGGTAGACTAAGCTGTGACAAAAATTCAGGGATCTCCGCCAAAGTTGATGAAGATATTTTGATAAATTTATACTGAATTCTCTAATAGTTGAGTGCTTTTGCAACAGCCGTGATCAATGGGTTGCAACTGTGGAGCCGCAAAAGTGAAATCTCTAGCAGCTTGTATCTAAACCTTCTAAATGCACAACAAAGGTCCAATTTGTTGCATAAAGTTAAATACAGTTGGAACCCAATAGACCACTCCTAAGGACACATATGACATGCATGTAGCCCTCTTCTTAAAGAGGGAGGATAAAGCATGAAAGCACTTACAGAGGTTGGATCCAACTGGTTCTAGAGAATAATTTCCACTTGTTCCTTAGTTTCCATTAATTTCCACTTTAGGTAGACTAAGTTGTGACAAGAACTTAGGGATCCTCGCCAAAGTTGATGAAGATATTTTGATAAATTTATACAAATGTGCTATTTGTTGCATGAAGTTAATTTCAGTTGAAACCCAATAGACCACTCCTAAGGACGCGTATGACACGCATGTAGCAATATTGTTACCAAGGGAGGATTAAGCACTAAAACACTTTCAGAGGTTGGATCCAACACTCGGATCCAACTAGTTATAGAAAATAATTTCCGCTTGTTCCTTAGTTTCCACTAATTTCCACTTTAGGTAGAATAAGTCAGGGGCGGATCCAGCCTTTCATTCTAGGGGGGGGATTCTTACCGAAAAGAGTGGGGGTCGGGTCCTTTTTTTCGGCCAAACAAGGCTGATTTTTATTCGCGTTTTAGTGTCTCTGTCGGTCTATTATTTAACGAAAATAGGGTTTTCATATATTACAAAAATGCTTACAGGAACTGTACTTGATCAACTGACAACTGTTTACAAGAAAAATTCAAGCTTCCTTGCTCCACTGTTCGCAAACCTTTCGATTAACCTGTCAATACTGATATCAATGTCACGGTGCACATTAAGGAGGGCCAAACCACTGAGTCTAGTTTGCCCCATCTGTGCTCTGAGCCAGGTTTTAAGTTTGCGTAAAGTTGAGAAGCTATTCTCGGCAGATACCACGCTCACTGGTAGAGATATGAAAATAGCAAGAAGGGAGCTGACATAAGGATATAGGTCTCTGTTACATTCCTTGGCAGTTGCTTCCACTGAACAAGGAAAAATACCTCCTTCTCTTTTAACCCCAAGCCATCTACTTCTCCACACATACGCTTCTGCCAAAACAAGCCTTGCACTGGTAGACAGCACGGTTAAGCCAAGAAGTTGACCGTACATTCCAGAGACCTCTTTGATGGAAGATTGCAGCAAATCATCAGTACAATTCACAATATTTGATGGCAGCAGTACGGCTAACCGGAAAGAGTTCACCGCGTCTCTTGAGAATCGGCTGTTTTTTTTTGTTTTTTTTTATTAAAAAAAAACCCCTCCTCTCCTCTCAGTAACGAGAAATATTAAATTCAAAACACACCTAATTTTAACTTTAGACGTCACCTACTCTTTTTATTAAATAGTAGCCGAACTGGACACACTTCAAGTCACCATATACTACCAAAAACCATCCAATAAAAAAAAGATTTTGACACTCCCGTGGAAAAGGGCGTCCTCCCCCAACAGTAAGCCATTCATATGGTGGCTATTTCTTACCATACCTCTAAACTCTTCCAGATGGTGACCCTACGTGTCTCCTATAAAACAAATAATAATAAAAAAATTCAAAATAAACTAATTAAATTAATAATAATAAAACAAATAAACCAAATTATCTATCAGAATAACTTTCTTTTACAAAAAAAATACACCAACATATTTACAAATTACAAAGACCTCAAAGAAAGTAATAATGATACCACTTTTCAACTTTATCTTTTCATTTTTTCCCTTTTAACTATACTTCGGCTACTATGTAACTCCAAAAACAGAACAAAAAACAACATTAAAAAAACTGGCAACGCTGTTTTACCCATTTCTACTCACACACAAACACACGATTGAGACGATTGAAAATCGGCTCTTTAAGTCCCTTATGACTGAGTCAAGCATAGGTAGAAAAACGGCACGTCGATAATATTCTTCAGGCGTAGTATGAGGAGGACTATTTCGATGAACCTGTTTTTGTGTAACCCTTGGAACTTCAACAGACAATTGGATTTCATCTGACAATTCTTTTACTTGCTCGAATACTAATGCGAACTCTTTGTCACACGTTTCCTGTCGCTTTCCAAGAACATCTAAAAGAATTGAAACGCGGCCATCGGCAGCACCCAAGTCCAAAGTCTTCTTCTGGAATAGCCGACTAAGAGGAAAGGTCAGAGCGAAAATGCTGCGTAGACACTGAAGGGAAACCACGAATTTTGCACTATGTAACGCTGTCACAAGCGTCTTTGCCTTCAGAGCGGTTACTGGTTCACTCCAGTGACTGTTGTGTTCCAAAGACTGGATAATTTTTGGAAGTTCAGACACAAACTGCATAAGTGACTCGCGCCGCTCGATCCACATCGTCTCGCACATTCCCGTGAGCTTAGCTTTCAGAACTTTATTCAAGACGTAATTTCTCTTCAGACGTAACGCTGTCACAAGCGTCTTTGCCTTCAGAGCGGTTACTGGTTCACTCCAGTGACTGTTGTGTTCCAAAGACTGGGTAATTTTTGGAAGTTCAGACACAAACTGCATAAGTGACTCGCGCCGCTCGATCCACATCGTCTCGCACATTCCCGTGAGCTTAGCTTTCAGAACTTTATTCAAGACGTTATTTCTCTTCGCAGATGCATTAAAAAAATGCAACAACATTTTTTATAATGCCTATGGAATTTCTGATGCTCGAAACAGCTGAGCTTCTTGACAAGGAAAGGTTTAGGGCGTGGTTAAAGCAGAGACAACGAGACACGTTTTTAGCTTTTTTTCTGAATTTCACTACAGCACCACAGTTATTTGATACCATCATTGCACACCCATCCGTCCCGATTCCAACACAGTCAAGTAGATTCAAACCCATTTCTTCCAAGAAATGGGTAAACTTCCAAGAAGTTTAGTACTAGCTGGCCAATCACTTTTCCGTTGGCAGTCGGCTCTTTGTCTGCAGCAAAACTTTCAAAGGTGGCATGATGAACGTCAACAAAACCTATGAAGTCTTCGCGTCTATGGTTATCGAAGGCATATCAGAGAGCCGAACTAAGTTGCGATGAATGTGACACATCTTTTGTCTCATCGAAAATGATGCTGATATACCTTGCTGACTTTACTGTCTCTAGAATGACCCCTATGACTTTTTTCGCACAACACTCAATAAACTGGTTTTGAGTTGTTTTGCTGATAGAAGTAACATTTTTTTCCCGATGTTTTCAGTTGTTCCTTTAATTTACTGTCGCCACTTTCAACACGATAACGTAGTAGTTGTCGGAAGTTTCCTTCATTGGAAAGCAGCATATCATCCAAGTTAAGCTGCCATCATCTCGATGGCCCCTAAGTGGAATATTCTGCCTTCCTATAAATATGATTGATTCCAGAATCGGCTTAAGCCTCTCTCTGTTTTATGTTACTTGCTTCATTCGCTGTTCGTTAACGCGGTTATTTACAGATTCGTGCGGAGAATGATAGGCTCTTAGAAACGACATTCCAGCTTCTACTGCGTCACGATGGTACTGGGAAGTATCATGTACTATCAGGTCTCCATCTATTCCCAGTAACTTAGCAAATTTTGTGACAACCTTTGTGACCAGCTATTGTAGGGCAACCTGTCTGTTTGAGCCCCCGCTCGCCCCAATTACAAAAAGACAGCAGTATTTACAAATAAGGCCTTTCTTGGCAGCAGAATACACAGGCCAGTGGAAACTCTGCAAATGAGAATCGTTAAGTACCTATTTTCATCTTTCCCCCGCTTTAAATGAACAAAATGCGGCATTTGGTACCCAGTAGGCAAATTCCATGGCCTCTCCAGAAGCTCGCACTTTATTCGGTCGTCAATGGCATGTATTGTACCGATGTGGATCCCAATATCGTTTTCTGGAAAGAGGGTAGGGGGCGAGGGTGTTGTTGGATGATCACTGTGAACGTTTACGGGGTCAACAGAAGATTGCAAAGTGTCCGGAATTTATGCCTGTTCGCCACTTCCAACAGAACTAATTGAAGAGCAACTTGCAGTTACAGTTACACTATCCGTTCTGCGAGACTTTGAAATGACAAAGCTGTCAAGCGTCTTTTGTCCGCGTTTTCCCGACATTAATATCGCTTAAACGACGAAAGTCCTCGTGACAGACACACATTCAAATTTCACTATAAACTGGAACGAAATGTTTGTTTTGACATTCCAGAACATTCAGAACCGGTTGCGTTACGTCTCGAACAGGGAGGGGACTGGTGAGAACTAGCTAAAAGTTACCGGGTAAACTGTTGCTACGTATGCTATGAGGTGAGAAATACTCGAGGAGGAAACGGCGGCGGAGGAAAAGCTGTGAAATGAACGTAATGTACAAAGGTTTTAGAGTCTAGTTACAGTAGTTAGAACATGCGATATTGCAGACTTCCGTGAGTGCAGTAAAACAAAAACAAAAAAATTACAGCCCGTCTAGGGGGGCGATAGCCCCCTGGATCCGCCGGTGGACTAAGTTTTGACAAGAATTTAGGGATCCCTGCCAAAGTTGATGAGGATATTTTGATTAATTTATACGGAGTTCTCTAATAGATGAGTGCTTTTGTTAATAGTTAAGAGTTGAGTGTTTTTGCAAAAGTCATGACAAATGGGTTGCAACTGTGGAGCAGCAAAAGTAACAATCTTTAACGGCTTGTATACAAACCAGAGGGAGGATCAAGCATGCACTTACTGAGGTCGGATTCAACTGGTTCTGTGTAATAATTTCCGCTAGCCTGCCGGGGCTGACGTAGAAATTTCGATACATTTATGCTAAATTTTCAAACACAAGTTTGATAAGCTGTAGACTTTGTTCAGATCCTACGTCCCCTTAACCTAGATTAAGTTGTGACAAGAATTTAGGGATCCCCGCCAAAGCTTATAAAAATATTTTTTTAAAATTTATACGGAATTCTTTAATAAAGGTATGATCCGGTACAGATCTTACTTCTAATAGCCTAATAGGTTATATATAGGTCTAATAGGTTAATAACATAATATTTATTAGTCTACGGCACTTGAACCATATTTTCATTATGACCTTTTAAGGCGAATGTTACCCATGCCTTTTTATTTTTTCTGGCAGCTCCAATTTCTCATTGGTGCTTCTTAAGGCTCAAAAGGCAAAGTAGACAATTTTGAAGTGTTTTTTTTTGTGTGTGTGTGAGGGGGGATCATATCCAGCGAATGAAAAAGCTGTTTTCACTGTTGCTGATTATTTATAGTATTTTGACTTGTAATAAATTATTGTAAGATTATAACATTATCATTGTATTATAGTAAAATGATTAGTATTACTATATAGAACAATATAACTATTATACTACTATTAACACCATCGTACTTGTCTTCACAGTTTCTAGTTTCCCATGAAATTTTTGGCAAATTATACAAAAGGATTAAGGCAAGGGTCGGCAGCATATGAAACGCGTGTCATCAAGCGACCCATTCACTAATTTTGAATGACAAACTTCAATTCCGAGAAGGTAGCCTATAAAAAGTAAAAACAAAAAAAAATTTTAAACATAAAAATGGATAAAATAGTTTGATGAAAAAAAATTAAATAGACACTAATAGCAATGTTTTAGATCCATAAATAAAAAAAATACATGATATAGATATAAGGAGATTCTCCCCTGAGAACACTTGAAGGATTTTCAATGAGATTCTTCAAACGAATTTGATCATTAGTATGGGTATTGTATGTCATTCTCTCAGTTGGCGATCAAGTTAAGTAGCACAAAGATAGTGAAGTAGTGAAGTGAAGCTAAAGAATTACTCCGTGAAATAGTTATTATTATTTAAAAAATATTATCATGGACAAACAAATAGCAAATATCGGTTATGTCAAGATGATATGACAGACAAGAATTTATACATTAGAAATATTTATGCATTATATATACAGAATGTATGTACATACATCTGTGTGCATGCACATACAAAAAAGCGTGTATGTATTGAAATAGTGACATATTTATATGTACTTTATTAAATAACCTCCAAGATATAAGAGTATGGGCAACTTACAAGAATGGTCACTCGTGCTACTGTCGACAAAAAGAACTAGAACGCCATCTTGCGTTTGGCGACACTTGGTACTGTTTTCAGAGTAATGCTAAGAATCATTAATTTAATTAGGGTGATTGATAAAATTAGGTTAGTAACAAGTGTCTGGTCTCAGTTCCTGACAGA
This sequence comes from Artemia sp. Qi Xiang Cuo, assembly GCF_049724085.1. Classification (NCBI taxonomy): domain Eukaryota; kingdom Metazoa; phylum Arthropoda; class Branchiopoda; order Anostraca; family Artemiidae; genus Artemia; species Artemia sp. Qi Xiang Cuo. The sequence continues at coordinate 43,998,890 of NC_142813.1, read as the reverse complement.
CAAACTACTACAGAGGTTGAAAACATGCCAAGTGTTACCAAACACTAGAAGACATAGGTAGTTTTTTTTTGTCAACACTAGCATCAGTTACCACTCTTATAAGTTACCCATGCTCTTTGACCAAGACAATATTGAACCGTACCAACCACTAGTTCTCCTAGGGGGAAATAGGGCCTGATAAGCTCGAGTGCTCCAAGCTAAGGTTGGGACCTCGTAGCTATGATTCACGCCCCCATCCCTAGTGAGGCTAGAGGAGAGCCCTAGGTTGCACCTCATCGCGATGGAGTGGTGAAACGTTCTGCTGGTTGCCTAGCCCGACCTGCAGAATGGCTAACGCAACGGGACGCCAAAAGCTTGGGGAGCTGTTGGTCAAGAGTATTCCTATAAAACACCAATGGATAGAGAAGATTCAGATATAACGAACAATACTACGGCGTCCGCGGTAGCCGATGCGGATCAGGTTCGGATGATGCCTGATTCAAGAAGTGGGCTAATCATCTCAACCAAGAAACTTAAAGTTGGTTCTTGGAACGTAAGAAGTTGCAAGGCCGAGTCAACTCAGATGCTCCTTACTCATGAAATAAAAAGTATGGTCTTAATATATGTTGCCTTACTGAGACTAGATTAAACGACATACTGACGAAATCAATTGACCTCACGGATTTAGAACCATTTAAATTTTACAACTCTGGACCGACTGATGGGAGCGGTCTCCCCGGAGCCAGATTCCTCCTGGACCCAATTGCTCATTCATCTGTCATCTCTTGGCAACCAGTGTCAGCAAGAATCTCTACCCTGAGATTGAAAGGCTGGATTAGAAACATGATTATATTGTCCGTCTACGCGCCTATCAGAGATAGCCCTGATGACGCCAAAGATGCGTTCTACTTTAAGCTACAGAGAATACTCGACTCTGTCCCAGGACGCGCCATACTATTTGTCGCTGGTAACTTTAACGCAAGGGTTGGTAAACCGGGTGCAAACACCAAAAGAGTGATCGGGCACTATACCATCGGAGATAGATGCTCGAACGGCGTTGCCACAGCTTGCCAGACACAAAAACCCATGTCTGGTTAACACCCAGTTCGAGCACAAGAAGCACCATCTTGTGACCCGGATATCTAACGACGGGGTTACCAAAGCCCAGATCTACCACTTCCTTCTCAGAAGACATTAGAGGAGCTCATGTCTCGATGCAAGAGTCTACAGAGGCACGGGTACAAGTTCAACAAACAGCTCTGATCACTTTCTTCTCATCTCTAAATTCAGTCAAAGACTAAGCACCCACAAAAAGAAGATAAAAACCAATCAGTTTGATGTATAAAAACTACTGAGTCCGCAGATCAAGGCTGATTTCGAGCTGAAGCTTAACAACCGATTTGATGCCCTTACTGACTACACGGACATCTAAGACCGATGGTTCAAGCTGAAAGTCCTGACGCAAGAGGTAGCTGAACAGGTTCTTGGTTACACCAAGAGGAAACAAAGGCTATGGATCCCGGACAAAACAACTGAGCTAGTGGAAAAGAAACGGTCCCTTCTCAGAGTCCCTAAAAAACCCCTAAAAAATACTCGCAAGCTGGTAAAGCAGTCTGCTCGTAGCAACAGGGAAAAGACTGGTCACAAATGGCTTCTGATATGCAACAAGCAGCCAAATCAAATAACCTAAGGGAAAACATTCAGGCCACTGAGGGAAGCGACAGGCAAGTCACCCATCTCCACGGACTCCCTGATAGACAAAACGGGCAACCTTATTCAGACAGAAAAAGACCGCCTTGAGAGATGGAAAGAATATTTCTCCGAGCTCCTTAATCCCACAAAAGCTCCGTGTGATCTACCCAATTTCCAGACTGTACCGAAGGAGCCCTACCAGATAGATCAACAGCAACCGTCATTTGTTGATGTTCTGCGGGCACTGAAAAACATGAAAAATAACAAAGCCTCCGGAGAGGAAGGCATCTCAGCACACATGTATAAGGTCATCCCCTAAACTATTATGTCAGCTGTAAGACTTGCTAGTTGAGGTATGGACGACAAAGAAATTCCCAAAAGACTGGAGACTCTCAGTACTTATACCGGTATATAAAAAGGGAGACAGGGCAGTCTGCTTGAACTACCGAGGTATATCACTAATAGACCAAGCCATGAAGGTCTTTTGTATAATCATCCTCAACCGTTTCAAGGACGCCCAACACAAGTTGACAAGACACGAACAAGCATGTTTCATACCTGGCAAGGGCTGCCAAAAACAAATTCTTACCCTCCACCTCATCCTACAGCAGAGCGTGATATTTCAATTGTGTGCTATCATCGCCTTCATCGATTTTGTTGCCGCTTTTGACTCCCTTATCAGGACCGAGATTTGGAACATCAAGGTGGAAGACGGTGTGCAGCAGAACTTATCAAGATAGTCAAAGTAGTATAAGATTCTATTGTTACAAGAGTCCGAACTGCCGACGGCGAAACAACCGAATTTGACGTTGAGTCAGGGGTAGAACAAAGGTGCCCCCCTTTCACCAGCTCTGTTCAATTTAATAATAGACTGGATTAATTCAATTACATAGTAGAATGGCGAATCCACTTTGCACCCACAAAAGGTTTGTCGTCGGTCAGAGAGAAGACAACCCGATCGCCCTGACAGACCTCGACTTCGCAGACGATGTGGGTTTCATGAGTAGCTCGTCGGCTGAGCTCCAAAAGATGATCAACGATGTCTCCTGTATGTCAAAGAAAGAGTAGCTCGTCGGTTGAGCTCCAAAAGATGGTCAACGACGTCTCCTGTACATCAAAGAAAGCTGGCCTGATGATAAGCAAGTCTAAAACAAAAGTCATGAAAGCAAACGCCCCAAACCACCCAGATATCGAACTAGATGGCAAAACCATCGAGACTGTTGAAGAGTCCCGCTACCTTGGTTCAATCCTAACACCGAAAAGTGATGCAGAAGCTGACGTTAGAGCTCGAACAGAAAAGGCTTGGGGCGTCTTCACAAGCATGAAGAAGTCGCTTTGGAATAGACATGAAATTAGCATCAGAACGAAGATGAGCGTCTGCAAGGCAACTGTTCGATCGATCCTGCTGTACGCCTGTGAAACTTGGCCTTTAAAGGACAAAAAAATACGTTCACTAGAAGTATTTCACCATCGCTGCATGAGTCAGATACTACAGGTCAGCCGATGGTCTCATATCTCAAACGCTGAGGTTCGAAGGCATTGTGCCCAGAAGACCCCCCTCTCGGTAATCATAGAACAATGACTACTGAAATTCCTGGGACACACACTACGACGGCGAGCTGGAACCATATCCCGGGATGTCCTCACCTACGACTCCTTTCCAGCTTTGAAACGGAGACCAGGCGGCCAAAGGAAGAATCTCTGGCAGACATTCAAGAATGACCTTGATCCTTGGGGTGGCTCCCGCCGACACGGACGTCGTTGGGATAAGGACTGGCATGAAGATTGCAGAAGAGGCTGCTTCTGACAGATCGTGTTGGACAAAGTCAGTCATCCCATCGTCCATTGGTGCCAAGCAGGATGGATCATCGTCTGGTTCCCGGCAAAAGTAAAAGTAAAGTAAGCATACTTTTCTTCAAAACATAGACGTGAGTCAAATAATAAATTAAGATAAACCTGAACATATAGGAAAACCTAAGTTAAATTAAAAAAAAAACACAACAAATCCTTAAAGAGCTTTGTTACCAGGTACAGCAAAAATTGTTGCAGCTCGTAACATTGTTAAAACTAGGTTAAATTTTGGAAAACAAAAAAAAATTAAAGAGTCTTGTCACCAGGTACTGTAAACTTTGTTGCAGCTCTTAAAATTGGTAAAACTACGTTGAATCATAGGCAGCGCAATAGCGCTGCCTAAGTTAAGAACGACGTTGCCTCAATGTATTATTTTTTTTTTGTTTTAGACCAGGGCACTTCGTATCAAAGGAGTTGTTTTCGAACTTTCGAAAAGGGATCATACGAGTGGAAAGCGAAATGTGGACTGCCCTTTTTAATAGTTAAAAGTGTTTGAGCCGCCACTAATATCTTTTCCACGTCTGTTCTTCTTTGAAGCAAATGCAATCAAAATTTTGAGAGATTCATTTTGTTAAACGTAGATGAAAATTCTGGAAATTACATCTATAAGTAGAACAACCCCCCCCCAGTCTTCAGGGCAAGGGTTATAAGTTATGCACTGGGAGCATATAAGGATTTTATTGAACGCTTTGTCGTAGAAACTTCAATAAGGCCTCATTTGATTGGAAATTCAAAGGGCTAGTGCCCTTTTTAATAGTCGGAAGTGATTGGAGGGCAACTAAGCCCCCTCTTACGCCAATCTTTTCCAGAAACACATACACTCAAAATTTTTAGATATCCATTTTGTTCAACATAATTGAATATTTTAGAAATTAGGTCTTTAAGGATGACCCCACCTCCTCCCCATAGCCCTCGGGGCGAGGGTTGTAAGTTTTACCCTGGGGGCATATAATGTTTTTTATAGAAAGCGTTGTCGTAAAAAATTCAAAAAGGGCTCATTCGATTGGAAAAGGAAAGGGCTATTGCCCTTTTTAATAGTGAAAAGTATTCGGAGGGAAGATCCCCCCCCCATGCCCATCACTTCTCCAAACATCATTTTTTTTTCGATAAACATTTGTATATGGCCATTTTGTTCACCGTAGTTGAAAGGTCTGGAAATTATGTCTTTGAGGATGACAATCCCCCCCCCATAGCCCTAAGGACAAGGGTCGTAAGTTATGCCCTTGGGGCATACAATATTTTTATAGAAAGTTTGATCCTAGAAGCTTGAAAAGGGGCTCATTTGATTGGAATTTGAGAAGACTAGTATCTACGTTGTTAGTAGAAAGTGATCAAAGGGCAAATGCCCCCCCCCCACGCCCATAACTTCCCCAAACACTTATAATCAAAATTTTGAAATAGCCATTTTGTTCAGCGTATCAGAACGGTCTGGAAATTCAGTCTTTGAGGACAACAAAACCCCCAGCCCTCAGGGTAAGGGTTAGTTATACCCTGGGGACATATAAGGTTTTTATAGAAAGCATGGTCACATAAACTTCGAAGGGGGCTCATTGGATTGGTAATCAGACGCTCTAGTGTTCTTTTTAAGAGTCAAAGTGATCGGAGGACAGCTACCCCCCCCCCCTAACACACACACACGCTGTATTGTCCCGAAATACATCTACCAGAAATTTTGAGATAGCTATTCTATTCAAAATGCTCTAAATATCATACAACAAGGCCTTTGGGGTTGAAACAATCCCCAGAGATTAGGGGCAAGAGTTGTAAGCTATGTTCAGGGGTGTTTAAGATTTTTTATGGAATGGATGGTTGTTTAACTTTAGAAGATGCTCAGTCTTTCTCCCTGAAAAAGACTGTGTCAATATAAAACGAACAGAAATTAATTAAAAAAAACTTTACAAACAAAATAAGTTTTCAAAAATAATTGAAAAACACAATTAAACAAACATGACCAAAAATTGAATCAAGTAATTTACAAAGAATACAACTACCACAAATCAGTATCAATAAATAAATGAAAAACCCAAAACAAACAGAAATTAAAATAAATAAGAGTCAAACTCAAAACGAGCAGAAAGTAAATATGAGTAGGGTTCTAAACACCAAGCTTTCTAAAAGTCAGTATATAATTTGTACTTCACTGAAAAAATTCTTTTAAATGTTTTCACTTTTCTGACTTTAAGAAATCAAAAATCAATTCAGATTTTAAGGAATAATTATCAACATATGTACATGAAACTGACAATGCAGATTTTTTCAGTGAATCCATTTGAATTTTTTTCAGTAAAGTATAAATTATATTCTGGCTTTTAGAAAGCTTGGGGTTTAGAATCCTTCTCATATTAATTTCTGCTCGTTTTCAGTTTGACTCTTATTCATTTTAATTTCTGTTTGTTTTGGGTTCCTTATTCTTAGACTTAGTGGTAGTAGTAGTCCAAGTAGTAGTAGTAGGAAAAACAGAAGTAGCAACAGTAGTAGTAACAGTAGTACTAGAAGCAGTAGTAGTATGCACATATTACCTTTTGGTCAGTTGAACATCCCTCTCATCATGCCCTGGAAGTTTCAACTTAATACTCTAAGCCGTTCCTAAGATATTTCTGATGCGCCCTTTGGGCAACTTGTATACACAGAGTGTGTTATAATTTAGTTCAACTTACACCTTAATATTTCCTGAAATTTTCAACTTAATACCCTAAGCCTTAGTAGTACTCAATTGTAGCAGTAGTCAAAGCAGTTTCCGTCAATTGGTCATCCCTCTATTTAATATCATCTTAATACTCTAGCTTAATACCCCAAGGGATTCCTGAGATACACCCTTCTGCTAGCTTGCATGTAGAGAGTATTTTCTGATTAAGTTCCACTTTCCCAACAATATTCCCTGAAATTTTTACCTTTATGCCCTTAGGCCTTAGTAGCAGTAAGAGTCATAATACATGTAATAGTAGTTGTATTATTAGCAGCAGTAGTAGTGCGAACATATAGCCTTTAGGTCAATTGTACATCCCCCTCACATGCCTTGGAAGTTACAACTTAATACGCTAAGAGCTCCTAAGATATTGCTGATGTTCCCTTTGGCAATCGGTGTACACATAGTGTTTTTTATTTAGTTCAACTTCTCCCTCGACATTTTCTATGATTTTCATCTTAAGTCCTTAGAATTAGTAGCAGTCACTTTAGAAAGAGTAGTTCTAATAACATTAGTATTAATGGTTGTGGGAGGAGTGGTAATAGCAGTAGTAGTAGCAGCAGTAGCAATAGTACTTACATTATCTTTTAGTCAGTTGATCATTCTCCTCATCATTCCTTGAAATTTCCAACGTAATACTATAATTCATTCCTGATAGACACCCTTTTGACAACCCACGAGCACATAGTGTGTTTTTATTTAGTTTAACACTCCCCTCAACATTCCCTGAATGCTTCACCTAGAAGGGCTTAGCCATTTTGGACAAAGAAGGTCAAACATGCCCGCCCTTTCCTGATAACAAATATTATATGCAATCAATGGGCTAGTTGAACAACTTGAAGTCCTTGCCACATAAGCTGTAAGGGGAGGGTAGTCATCCTTAGAGACACAGTTTTTAGATCTTTCAACTATGCTGAACAAGATGGCTATCTCAAATGTTGGTCGAATGTTTTTGGAAAAAAGGGTGAGTGGGAGGGGAGCTGCTTGCCCCGATATCACTTTTAACTCTTAAAAAGGGCACTAGAACTTTCAATTTCCAACCGAGCCAGCTCCTTCTGAAGTTCCTACGACATCTCCTTCCATAAAAAGAACCTTGGAAAAAAAAAATAAAAAAAAATAATAATACATTGTGCCCAATTCGCTCTTTACTTGGCAGCAATATTACACCACCTATGATTTGGAATATAATGTTATTGATAATTTCCATAAATGCAATTGAACTAACATCAAAGATAAAGCATTTGAAATTACCTCTTTTAAAATCCTATTGATTATATCTGGTTCCGATTCCATTTGGAGTCATATACTGCCAATCTGAAAAATTTTTCATTAATTCTATAGCAAATATAACATAAAAATTCATAAGAATAAGGTTAGAATGTCAAGATAAATAGATCTACTTCTAACAACAGATCGCAGAACAAAGTAAGTGGAGACCAAACTTCCACTGTGCACTCTCCTCCACCCTAATCAGCTCAACACGTCACTCTTTATTTTCTTGCTAAACCAATCCTTTTAACCTCTTCCGAGTGCATTCAGCGATAAAATACTTTTCGCTTAGCCATAAATGGGTGGCTAAAAATCAAGTCTTTGGCCATTTATCATCCTTCATCTACAAAATGTACCCTAGCTATACGAGTCTTTCTTTCATTTTAACCCTAGAAAGTGGGATCAAATGACATTTTTCGTATAGTTTATCGTTCAAACGAGTACAAAAACCTATCATTCGACCATTTCTCTGAGAATTCTTGGGCACATTTTCCTCAATCTTTTGAAGCACCCAGACCCATACTTAAACACTATCATTACTCAGGCTTCCAGTTTTCTAATCATTGTTCAAGACACATATTCCTGATCATAAAAAACTCTTATACCACTAAAAAAGAAAAGAAATGACTATTCAGAGTGCGATACACCAAATCTACATAAGGAGTACGGTCAAATTATAAAGTGATGTTTTCAACATCAAAATGATACAATTTCTATCAGTTCTGAAGACTTTAAAATTGTCTCCGCTTATTGATTGATAACCCAAATCCAATTACAAGCTAACGGTTTACCCAAATACCCACTGTCTTATAGAAAAACAAATTTCCTATTGTTCTTCTTGTATTTTGTTGTTTATGATGGAAAGGCAGTGTGGTCTTCGTCGCTATTTAGTCATTGCATAGCTAGATAACGATTGCTCAATTCTATTTCTATGGAGACGTATATTTATGCTGTAAGATTTCCCCTATAATGTTCTTTACAGAAGTTTTATGCAATCCCAAAACTACGGATGTTAGAGGAAATAAGTTTTAGGTGGAAAAGTCATGCAGCCCTGTCTCCTACCACCGAAATACTCAATTTTGACGATCTTTATAATTGGTTCCTCCTCCTCCTATTAAAAAAATAAAATAATTATTTTCCTTTAAATTAATTATATCCAATTTTTCTTTTTTTAAATTTCCCTCCGAATACTTTTAAATTTTAACTATTCAATAATTACATCCATAATTTGAACAAAACCTTAGAAATCGCTTTTTTACCCAAAATACTTACTTTTTGTTTCCTTTTGGAGCTGTGTTCTCTTTGGTGAAAATCCCCCCACACTCTTAACAGGTTAATTGTAATTTTTTCATATTACTTAATTTTATGTGTAATTAAAACGTCATTTTGAACATTACCGCATAAAGGCTCGTGTATATACCGTGCCCTCTCTAATATCATTTATTTACTAGCATGGATAGCATGGACGAAGACCCCACTACCTGCGCTTCATATAGAACAAGAGAAGATAACGAGGGAATTTGTGAAGACGGTGGATAACACAGTAGTATAATCTACACGAATATTTCGGCTATTTCAACAGCCGTCATCAGCGAAATAAAATATAAGGCAACGAAAAAGAAACCAAACTTACTCAAAGAACCACATCGATAAGCAGATTTTTGAACTAAAATCATAAAATGAATTTTTTAGTCTTGGCAGAACTTATTTAAGGTGAGGAAACCTTGACTCTTACAAAATTTATGATATGATTTTAGTTTAAAATTTGTTTTATGTTGTATTTCGCTGAAGACGAATGTTGGATATACAGCCGAAATATTCGCACAGCCTGTGCTACTGTATTATTCACTGTCTATACACATTGATTTTCAAAGATGCTATCATTTTCACATTTTATGGATGTTATGTTATATGTCATTGTTACTTCAATAATAGCTAAAACGCAATACGTGTATATAACTATTACTCAGTGGCGTCAATTCATTCTGAGCTAAGGGGGGGGGGGGCTAAGTAACCTCTGTGTGCCCCCTAGATTGGCCAGCTCACAGTTGTTGAAGAGCAATTTACCTTCACAGTGGTTAGCACAGGCCTCTTCCAAAATCGACAAATAATAGTAAAAATCAATATTTAGTATTTAATGAGTAAAGAGAGAACTTAAGCTTAAAAGTAATTTACAGTTTTGTTGCAACACTGGGAACTGACAATGTCTCATTTTTCCAAAAATATCAACCATAGCATTGCAATTCAATAATTTCACAAGAACCTTTCACTAAATCAAACAGTTCGTGGTTACAACTGTAAGCAAGGAGCGACCTTGTAAGTAAGGGCTCAATAGTAACCGGAACGCAATTTTGATACCAATAGATATATCAAAAGAATCGGTTTATTATACTGACTTCAAATATAAGTTTTATGAAGTTTAATGTTACCCTACAAAAATATTAAAAAAAAATCATAATAATACGTTCAACGAAAAGTAAAAATCTACATTAAATTACGACGATTGAAAGAAAATTCCAAGAGCAATTCAGGTGAAAAATAAACATAAATCTATTCTGTGGTGGCACAGTGGGTTTGATCTCAGCTTGGTAATACGGGACATAGTGCTCGAACTCAGCTGTAGCAACTTACTGCAGAGCCAAGCCAAGGACCTTAACTGTCAAAAAGCATCGTTAATCCATTAAACATATACACGAACACAAACCCCTATCGATAAACAAGTGAAACCCCAAAAAACAAATTACAATTAATAATTAAGTTAAACTTGAGCTAACAGAAACTGCAATAAACAGGAATAGCGCCAACTTCCGCTATGCCACATAAAGACGAGAACGTCATTTCCACTTTAATGAAAACAAAATACATTTTAAGCATTTTCTCCATGCCGAAATAAGAATTGCTCTCAGTAAAGCACAATAGCATTCTGGTCTTTATAAGGCATTGGTGCTTAGAATTATTGCTTAGGACATAACCAGGGCTGAGTAGCAGCATTTCCTGTAGAAAAATTATTTTCTTCTTTAGGATTTCCGTCCACCATGACTTTCCTTCAGATATTGATTTGCAGCAGAAAGATTGCAGTGGTAGCTGACCAACTCTAACGGGAAAAAAAGTTTTTCTTTGTTAGGGCTGCTCCTGTTTCCAATAGTTTCTGTTTGTTTTAAATATAATTGAATTTTTATTATAATTTCTGTTTGCTTTGGATATTAACTTGTTTTGTCATTGATCCTAGGTTTAATGTAATCATTAACTTTTCCTACGCAAGCGCTTTCAGAAACATACGATGGATACATGTTTTGTAACAAACTGATGACGAAATTAGTTCTAAAATCATACTCGAAACCCAGTAGGTAAGAAAAAAGAAATGACACCTCAAACCAAAACTGTGACGACTAACAACACTGCAGGGTGAACTTAAAGAATGGCGCCTCTCGAGCAAAATATAGCCTAGTAAACGCCACAGCATTTGCACTGGATTTTGCTGAATGGATATTTCCGTTCTGAGTTTGGTTTATTTTGATGACCTTTTTGGGGCTGAAAAACCTCTTCCTAGCTAAGTTATACATTATGGGTTGCCTCCTCGTAGTAGCACAATATTGTAAAGATGAATATATCATAGGCAGCGCAAATCGCGCTGCTTATAGTAGGAGAAAAATAAGTTTTGACCAGGAAAAGTTGGTATAGAAATGGTTTCTTCACTACCCGGACCGAAAAAAAATGCTTAACAACATATCAAAAATCTAAATCTCTAGCTCGATGTGAAATTGTTTTTTTTAATGTTTTTTTATTTCTTTTCTCAAAAACCGGGAAAAAAATTAAAAACGTAAACTATAATGTTTTACACATCTTTTTAGATCAGCTTTTGGCTCTGAATTCATTTCTGATACTCATTTTGTCACCTGAACAAAAGAAAAATATTTATCAGCAAAAAAAAAATGGGGAAAAAACTTTGTCTTTGGGGAAAAAAACTCTTACTAGCGTTTATCAAGGTCTGCTACGGAATAAGTTTGTCGTTCTTGTAGTCTATTTGGCTGTGCACACGAAAGGCTTGGAAAAAAAAGACTAAACAACAATAAACAGGAATGACGAAACACCTCAGCGCCAAACAGCATGAGACAAGGTAGGTTCTAACTTAATGTGTTCAGAGAAAAGCTTTTATCTTATTTTTCAAATATATAGAAATTGCACATCATGAAAATGTAGGAACTAGATTTTTCATCATCACAGTTATTTGTTATTCTTCTTCAATAAGTTCTTCTTCTTGAAACTTCGAATTGGTGCACGATCTTCCCTTACAGGTACGGCAGGCTATAGTACACTCAAGTCCGTTTTTCTTACAGGTACACTTTTCACTATCACAGCCGTCAATACGACACGAGAATTTGATAATTTTCAGCAGCTGAGACAGGCAGGGAGATCTGTTTTTATTGGCGCAAAAACTTCGTTATCCTGCAGTTTCCATCCCAGGCGTAAAGGGTGTACTGAGTTCCCGAGCCAGATTTGAACTTGGCAGTAGACACATAGCGAGTGGTACTTCACTGCTGCCTGAGTCAGTGGCAGTTCTTGTGGATGCACGAAAGTGGTGGCAGTGCTCACTTTTCTGTGAAAGATTAGCTTTCTGGCAGTGTCCAGGTTCGAAACATCAGGGCAACCGTACAGTATCAACAATGCTTGCTATCCTGCTGCCATAATATCGTCAAGCGATGCGAGCTTGTCGCCAAATATAGCAGCGCTGTCCCTGAAACTCTTGTTGGAAAGTAGCAGCTGAACGGCTTTGCCCTTTCCTATTCCGTAAAGGTGAGAGGTTGTGTCACAACCCAGCACGGCATGACAGAATGATATCAGATTGCTGACATCTGTTCCTAGCTTCTGATTCATCTCACTAATATCCCAAGCTGTACTAGTACCGCCAAACTTAGCTGCAGGTGATAAATATAAACGCCCGGAACGCGAATCTGATCGACTGATCAGAAGAACCAAGATGTCAGTATCATCAGCAACCACGATTGTGTCTGTAAGACTAGCAGCTTCTACGGCTTTTTCTACAATCAGAACGTCGGCGTCTCCTTCCAAGTGGAAAATTCGGAAACCTACGGCTTCCAAATGGTTGCCGAGCAGCTTCAGGAAACGTCCTTTGTTTGTCTCACATGAAAGAAACTCTTCTTTCTTCATGCAGAGGGTCATCTCTTCGGTGAAAAAAACTTGGCGGCCAACCATCCTTGCTCGACGTAAATGGGTAGCATCTTTGATTGCTGGACCACCTTCATATCAGTCAAATACAACGATCGCACTAGGGTACCTTGCTTGTACGTAATGGACGTATGAAGCAAAGATGACCTTGAAGGTTGACCCTACCTTCCAGTTACCTGAATGCATTCAACGGAGTAAGAGCTCTTCGCAGCAGGACCTATTACAAGTGAATGAATTGGTGTAGTTGAACATTTAATATTAACCGTGATAAATTAGTCTGCTCTGAGCTGAACTTATGAACTTTGATATTTGAACTTGGATAAGTTTCTAAAGGATGGGAAAGAGAAAGAAGAAAATGGATGAATCTCTAAACTTGTCTGCGTCTACGGCAACGAGTCAAGGTGATGAAGTTTCTATAAAGTCTTTAGCAGAAAGTATCAGTTTGATATTAGAAACAGTTAAAGGTAATACTGCCACCTTAGAATCATTAAAATTTAACATCAAATCAATTGAACATAATGTAAAAAAATTGGAAGAAACTGTTTCTGAATCGAGTAAAGAATTGGCGAGGCTGATACCGCGTGTTCAGAATGTTGAATTAGAGACGGCAAGCTTTAAAAATCAAATATCTGTGTTGGCGGAGGAAACTATAGCACTTAAATCACATATCGGCAATATATCGCTTGCTATGATGAAATTGGAAAGTAATGAAAATGATAAACATTTAGTGATGTGGAATGTGAAAGTTCAAGATGAAATAAGAGCAAAGGAATTAATGTCTAAAGTTGTTATTGAAGGCCTTGATCTCCCAGCCCCAAGCCCAGTTAAGTTGGTGGATTTCAGGGAAAATGCCAAATTCTTGAAATTTGAATTGCCATCGAGGTTAATCAGGAATGAGATTTTGAAGAACGCCAAGAAACTGAAAAACAAAAAAATTGGAGGATTCGACAAAATATATCTGACAGATGATGCGCCAAAATCTGTTGGTGAAGTTCGAAAGAGGTTGCTTCATGTGAAATTAGAATTGCACGATTTTGGAATTGACTCTTGGTTGTCGAAAGGTGTACCCCCCTGCCTAGTTATCAAGCGGCGAGATGGAACGAATGAACGACTAACAGTTAGTGAAGGTTTCGCTCTAATTACTGACCTTGAAAGGAAACATGGTTGTCAAATCGCAAATATGGATACATGATTTTTTTTTTTTTTTTTTTTTAAGACTGATTGTGTTGATATGATAGTGGATTAGTTTTGTTAAATAATGTGAGTATAAGTGTTCGATATTTATTTGGGTTGAAATAAAAAATGCGGTGGGTTCTGGGCGGTTTGATGTATTTGGGTGCTATTATTATGATTAAGAATCTATTTTGTGTGAGTTTTAGTGTTTGTAATTTTTTGAGGCATGGGGGGGTACTCTTTGGCGTGAGATCAGTACATGATAATGGCTAGTCAAGTTCACGAGATCCCTACATCTACGCTTGAGGAATTGGAAAGAAATTCAGCCCATTTTAGTAATGTATTCCAAACGCCCCTAGCCCATGATAATAATGAAATTTTAAATTCTTTTTTATTCCCCCCAAATAAATATTTGTTTTCTCATGAAATAGATCATAAAAACCAAACATGAGGAGAATATCTTTTTGGAACTGCCGTGGATGAAGGAGCGGGAAAGATGCAATTAAAAACTTTTTATTTGAATCTGGTACGGATATTTTTGGAGTTTGTGAAACATTTTTAGATGAAATTTCGGCAAAAAAAATTAATATTAGTGATTTCCAATTTTTTCACGTAAGTAGAACTCAACAAAAGCAAGGTGGTTTAGCAATACTGGTTAAAAATTATATTCCGGCACGACTGAAAGAAGAATTTTTATATTGAATACGAAGATGATTTTTGAAAGCTGTATTGTTGAATGTTTTCTACCAAATAATGATAAACTTTTAATTGCTGTAATTTATCGTCCTCTTTCATCAAATAAGCCAGATTTTATTGATAAATTTGAAAATACGTTAAGTGTGATATCAAATCTCCGAATTCCATTTTTAATCATTGGGGACTTCAATATTGATTTAATGGGATGTCTCCCATTTAGACAGGAAGGAATCGACCGACACGTCCTTCCGTTTTTGGAATGTAACCTTTCTCATGGCATGAACCCAGTATGTTTTATTCTGACACGCATAACAAATTCTTCTTTTTCTCTGATTGATAATATTTTTGCACCTTATCCTTGTGAGGCCACATTCGTGGCTATGGTAGATACATCTGACCATTGTATTTTAATGTCTGACTTCAAAGCGCAAAAGATAATCAATAAAGAAAATCATAGGAAGAGGAGAAGCTTTTCACATGTAAATATGAATGAATTGAAATCTAATCTTAGCGATGTAGGATGGAGTGAAGTTATTAATGAGAATGACCCCAACATATCTTTAGATATATTGTATCGAATTTTGAATGAAAATTTGGACCTTCATTGCCCATTTAAAACTACGCACCGGAAAAGAACCTCACCCAAACAACCCTGGATAAGTCCATCACTTCTAAAATCTATCAAGGAAAAAAATATACTATATAATATAAGAATTAAATACCCCTCAGCTCATAATGTACAGGGATTCAAAAATTATAAAAATTTACTAGTTAAAACTCTCAGAACAAGTGAAAAAATGTATTATGAAAATGTATTTAAAAAATCTGATTCACCTAGGACTACATGGAAATTAATTAAGGAAAAAATTGGAAATAATATTAAAAATCTACACCCTGAAGTGATCATAAATGAAAATGGTGTTGAGTTGAAGGGGAAAGGATGTTCTTGCAGATTATTTTTGTCATTATTTTTCTCATATTAGTTCTACCGTTGAACTGGATTCCCCTGAATCTCCATCTGATTCATATAAAGAATATCTCCCGCCATCCGAAAATTCCAGTATGTTCCTGGCCCCTGTCACTCTCGGTGAGTTCCAGAAAGTAATTATGAATCTAAAGAGTGGTAATTCTCTAGGTCTAGATGGGCTATCCACAAATATTCTGAAGGAACTTGTATGTGTAATTCATGTCCCGTTGCTTCATATTTTAAATGCATCTATGTCATCAGGGATCTTTCCGGAAGTATGGAAATCTGCACTAGTTATTCCAATTCATAAGAAAAGTGATAACACAGATATATGTAACTATCACCCAGTAGCTATTCTTTCCCCTATATCTAAGGGTATTGAAAATATTATTCAAAAAAGAATTGTTTCGTTTTTTGATAAAAGGAATTTATTTACTAAAAATCAGTTGGGATTCAGGGCGGGTCATTCAACTGAACAAGCCATTGCAGCGCTAATCTTGGAGATTAATGATTCATTAAATGATGAAAATCATGTATTTACTCTTTTCTATGGTATAAAGAAGGCATTTGATACGCTAAACCATGAAATTTTATTGGAGAAAATTAATAATGCAGGTATTAGAGGTAAAGGCCTAGATCTAATAAAATGTTACTTGCATGGTCGAAAAATTCAGGTAGAGGTAAATGGGCACCTGTCAAGCCATATTGTTATTGATGATGTTGGAGTCCCCCAGGGATCAGTATTAGGGCCATTACTATTTTTGATTTATACAAATGACCTTTCGAGGTGTTTACCCCAAGATAGTAGTTTAGCAGTAATTTTTGCAGATGATACGGCGGTGACAGTAAAAGCTAAAACCCCATCTTTGTTGGCTGAGAAAATGGCGACAGCAATGAATTCTTTGAATAAATTATTTTCATATAACTACCTGGCTCCGAACTATTCTAAAACAAAATTCATGATTTTCGGGCGGTCACATAGGGCAGTAGATAAAATTACCATAGATGAGTTAATTGTAAATCAAAGTTGGATAAAAAGAGTAAATTCATTTCGTTACCTTGGGATTATTCTTGATGAGCTTTTATCTTTCCGTAAGCATTCTGATCATTTGAGATTGAAACTTGCCCATAACTTAGGTTGTCTTCATAGAATGAAACATGTATTTTCTTTTTCCATCCTTAAAATTTTATATCATTCTCTAATTGAATCATATTTTAAATATTGCCCTGTAATATACCTCAACACATTTATGGTCCATCTCCAACCTCTTCAGATAATTCAAAATAAAGCGGTTAGAATCCTGGGTTCTTTTGTTCATCGCCCAGTGAGGCTTCAAAATCTTTCAGAAACCCAAACTTTATATTTTTTTCTCAATATACTTAATCTCAAACAACTGAAAGGCCTGCATACAGCAATATGGTATTATGATATCCAATCTTCGGCAAATTATTTCCATGATCTGGGTATAATTGAGACTCCCATTTCTCCCGCCCACCACGTCCGCTCCAAGAAGTATCGCCTTCCCCAAATTAAATCTGAAAGAGCTAAATTCTCAATCAGATACCAGATCCCTCATATTACAAATAAATTTAATTTAATAGATGTGTCCCCAAGATTCAAGAGCCGATTTTCTTTGAAAAAACATATTTCAAAAATTGTTCTTTGCCTGGATGTTGGGATTGGTGAATTTGGATTTTAGTATGAAATTTGTTGTGGTTTTCTCGGGGTGGTGTGGCCTCCTCTTTTTTCTCCTATAATGTGTGTCTTTTTTTTTCATTTTTTTTATGCTTTTTTTGTTTTTTCGGAATTTTTTTTTTTTTTTTTTTTTTTGGCCGCACAATCGAGCCCTGCTCCCCGTCGGCCAGTTTAGAAAATAATTTATTCATGTAATTTGTTTGTTAAATAAAGTTATCTTATCTTATCTTCCATGGAACTCGATGTAGAACAGAACCACCATCCAAGATGATGTTACACGCAGAAGCAGGTCTTGAGGGTGACTTAGTCTCGATCCCGCAAGCCTGAAAGATCGCCTTTGCAAGCTCTGGCTTATTTGCTTTTCTCATAAGGCCATCGCTTTCGAAAAGAGAAGGAGGAATAGTACACAGTTCTTACTTGAAGTATTCTTCTCGGAGGTCAGTTCGTTGGGCTACTATTATAAACCACTGGAAAAGGAGCGCCGGATCTATGTGCGCTACCACAGAGGACCCCGCCTTTTTGGCATTCATTAGGGTCACTTGGTTTTTTTTCTTGAAGACTTGCTCCTTGAAGGTTTTTCCCGTCATCTTACTTAGAATCAACTTTCCAGCCACATCGGCCTCGTCAACATTAATATCTTGGGAAGAAGTTATGCCGTTGGCAATGTTTCTAAGCCGATTGTCACCTCTGAACGGAGAAGATTCTCCGAAGTATCCCACGAGCTTCTGGGTATCGTCGAAGTCACGCTCCTTTCTACTGGAACTCATGTCGCGGTGCTGCTCACTTGTCGAGTAACCAATTTTTGTCAAATTTTGCATCAAGAGGTTGATCTCCAGGCATGCTGGTCTTGACAGAACCCAAATGGCACTCTGCTGTTCTGTCATCCCACCTCCAGTTGTAAGACCGCCCGATGTTTTCAGACTTCTCATATACTCCTGCTCGATGACAAGATCTGCCGAGAGCCCAGCCTAGCGTCGCTCTGATTTTCTAATGGTGTGACCTCCCTGTTCAAATGCTTCGAAGATTGGTGGGTGACTAGTTTGAAGCTTAGCCATCTCTTGCTGGTATATCCAGACCTACTTGACATAGAGGTTATGTCCAGATGCTGCTAGAAACGGAAGCATCTCTACTGAAGATTTTAGGTGCAAATCCCACAGGCCTAGTCTCTCGGCACGTATGAACTCAAGCAGTATCCCAACCATGTCAAGATACTGAAACCAGAGCTTCGCAGTTCTCTGAGTCAGCAGGTCTTGGCGTCTCTGCTTGAGAAATTTTTCAAGTTGCTTGAGCTGTTGATCATGACTGAGATCTTCGGGTGGGAGGTATCCATCCAGTACGTTAGCGAAGACAGTAGACATGTCTAGAGACGTCAACGTCGCTTGCTCTTTTTCGAGGAGATGAGCATATATGGCCGAGCTCACGAGAATGTGAGATTGAACAGCTCTAGAAATCGCTTTTCCAGAAAGAATGTGCGGCACTGCACCAGTCGCGTATACCAATTCCAGAACCTCTTTCAGACCAGAACCTTGCATGAGGTGTCCTATGCATCCGATGAAACTCATCATCAAATGAAAACCGCCTAACTTGAGAACAATACTACTCAGCTCATTCGTCGTGTTGGACTTGAGGATCTTCAAAGACTTCCACCAGAGCGGCTGGTCAAATGTGAGAACGTGTTTGAATACGTAGGTTCTGCCATGCGAAGCTACAAAGCGCAAGATTGAGTAAAGGCAGGATTCGTTGCTAGACGGGAGGTAAATCATCGGCAAAAACAAGACGCTTGCCTTGCTGCGAAGGTTTCCCGTTTTATGATGTATTTGGTTAGAGAAAACTGACTTCATGAATCAATTCCAGCTCGGTCTTGGGACATTCAGGAACCCGGTAGCTAACCAGAGCTGATCGAGTGAGGCATACGGGTCGTTGACATTTTTGCCAGGGATCTTCTCATATTTCACCTTTGAAAGCACTGTCTCACTTAAGCGGTAAGGGTAGATGGGAATTTTTACTTTTTGGGCTACTTTATCTAATGAAACATCAACTCTCGGAATGGGCGATCGGCTGTTAATGAGAGGAGGCATGACTGTTGCTAGCAGAGCCATCCCATGGAAAGTGTTTCTTCCGTCCATCGTGCAAACATCGTGATCTGCATTATCAGCTACATGCTGCATAGCATGTGCGGAGGTAACTCCTGCAAGGCTAGATTCATCATTGACTGATGCACAGCGTTTAAATTTCTGGACTTCAGCATAGGAGGAGCAGAATCCATGGCTGTGTAAAGTGTCAATAAGAAATCTGGACTTGAAATGGTGATCCAAAAGCACTGCTAAGCCTAGTTGCAGTGGACAAATGAGGGCACGCGGGCGAGCTGCTTGAACGATGGAATTGCCAATGGCAAGCACTTAAAAGGAAATATCGGTTCCAACGAATATTTCATCTAAGAACACCATTAGGCTATTAGGTAGAGAGCCTTTCAGCTGTTCTCCAGAAGAAATCTGCTTTGCGGTCATATATGATTCCTTCTGTGCTGGCAGTCCTTTGATATCACTTTTGATAATCATTGCTGCTGCTCTAATAAGCTTGATTTTCTCACTCTCTTCGTTATCGGTTTTGTCCAAGTAATAAAAATTCTGGAGTATCGTTGATGCTTTTTCTTTGAATGTCACCACGTCAGCCTTACCGTCAATAGTTTCAAATACTAGCTGGTCACTGAAATATTCCAGAAGCTTGCTCTTCAAGTACTTGTTAGAGTACGGTTCAAGGTCTGTCCCATTCAAAAGCTCTCCCATTTTAACAACAAGTTCACTGACTGTATACTGTTCTTCGTCATTTTCTTCGAAAAAAGTGGCCAGCTTCAAAAACGCATGATATCTTTCATCTTGACTTGGCCTCCCCCTTTTTGGAGGTTTTTTATCTGGCTCAGTATATTCGAGTATTCCAAAAAGTTTTTGTGTCGCAAATCTGGCTGGAAGGCTCTTATTTAATTGAAACATAGAAGAACAGGCTTCGTGATAAATGGCGTCAACTGCGTGCAGGTCTGACACTGCACATATTCGGCGGAAAACGTTATTTGACCAATCATCATCACGGCTTTTGCACACTGCCTTTATACTCTCTTCAAAGTCTTTAGTCCGAACCTTGTACCACTCGTGTCCTTTTCTGTGGGTAGTGTTGAGATTTAACCTTGTAGTGCAGAAAAAGCAACACTCTTGGAAGTTGAAACTTGGAGTCCGTGATCGGAGTACCATTCTTTCGGCTTCCTTTTTTTATTGCAAGATTCGTCATCTCTCATTCTCAATTTTTGACAAGTCTAATTTGTTTTTGAAAGTTTTTCTGCAAGCAACATGGACTAGTTTCCCTGCCTTGACAGAGATGCTGGTACCTCTCGTTTTGCTAGCTTCATTGATTGCCGTAGCTCCTTTTTCTGCCAGTACCGACGATTCTGAGGTGTCTATTGAACGTTCACAAAGGGGACATAAAACTGCGGTCTCCGCCATCTAAAAAAGAGAACTGGGACTAAGTGAGTATAAGTAGTATAAGTATGAGTAGTATAAGTAATAAGTGAATATAAGTATGGGAATAAGTGGAGTTGTCAGTGAATGTTACAACGAAAACCCTGATTCTGAACCGAAAAATCTGTAGCTAAACCCTCCCCAGTTCAGATAGGTTACTAAAATAAATGAACTGTCAATCTTATTGAGGGCCGGCGTCGAGTATCATGGGTGTTTTAAGGATTCTTGACCAGGGAAATCTGACAGTCACATCCGCGAAAGGGACCGGCGATAGTCGATAGTACTCTCGCTTCCACTAGAGAAATAGCTTTTTCGTTCCGCCTAGCGGCGTCGACCGTGCTGCACTCTAGAGACTTGTTTGCTGTACTTAAGTTTTCTTGAGACAGATGGCACTGATAAAATATGTGTCAGAAAAGAGAGGTAGGACAAGCGTAGAGGCTTCTTTCCTTTCTATATTTCCTTCCTCCGATTCCTTTCCGCTTCCTAGTAGTTACGTTACAAAAGCATTGGCAAGAAAAACAAACAAAAACGCACCTGTGTTAAACCTCAGCTCGGACTCCAAAATACTTTCCATCCGAGGAGCTTTTTTGCAGATAGGTGGCTCTTCAAGGCTCAGCAGACTGAAGCAACTTTGAAAAGATTGTAAGATCAAGGCATGGTGTAACAGAAAGTGAATATCAGAAGGGACTTTCCAGCTGGTTGAAAATGTCGTCACCAATAAAGCTTGGTAGGAAAAGAAATGGATTCGGAACGCCGGTAGGCTATTTGTTCAGATGGGGAAAAATGAACCGAAAATTCTTGCTCCTCTTCGAAAAATACCCTGTGATCGTGTGTCGCTTGATTTTTTTTTTGATTTTTTTTTTTTTTTTATTTTTTTTTTTTATTTTTTACTTCAAAAAAAAAAAAAAAAAAAACATAAAAAAGACTTAAATGAGTAAACGTGATGTTTCTTTCTAATAAAAGAGCATAAAAAATATTGTTTCTTATAATAGAAGTGATCAATAAACTACTTTTCTTTTCATGGTTCATGATTCTCGGATTCTGGAAATATCTAAAAAATAGGCGCAAAAAACGTAAAAAATTGTAATTTTGCAATGGGATGGAGATTTGTATTTTTTATATGCTGTAGAGCTCTCTTTTCTGAACACAGTGGTGCAAAAAAAATTTTTATACCAATTTTTTCCTGGTTCGACCATTTTTTTTCCGTATCTTTCCCCTACTATTAAGTAAAGAACGATGTTGGCACAATGTATTATTTATTATTTTTTTCCCTTTAGACCAGGGCACTTCGTATCAAAGGAGTTGTCGTAGAAACTTCGAGAAGGGCTGATTCGACTGGAAATTGGAGTGGCTTGTGCCCTTTTTAATACACAAAAGTGATTGGAAGGCAACTAACACCCCTTCCATGCCCACCATTTCCCCAAACACATCTAATCAAAAGTTTGAGATAGCCATTTTGTTCAGCGTAGCTGATTTCCAGCTAAAAATTATGTTTTTGAGGAGGACACTCCCCCAAAGCCATCAGGGCAAGGAGTGTAAGTTATGCCCTGGGGGTATATAAGGTTTTTTAAAGAAAGAGTTGTCGTAGAAACTTCAAAAAAGGCCCATTTGATTGGAAATACAAAGGGCTAGTGCCATTTTTAATAGTCGAAAGTGATTGGAGGGCAGGTAACCCCCCTCTCACACCCACCCTTTCCCCAAACACATCCAATCAAAATTTTGAGATAGACATTTTGTTCAATGTAGTTGAAAGTTCTGGAAATTAGGTCTTTGAGGATGACAACCCCCTCACAGCCCTCAGAGCAAGGGTTGTAAGTTATGTACTGGGGGCATATAAGGTTTTTATAGAACGTGTTGTCGTAAAAACTTCAAAAAGGGCTTATTTTATTGGAAATTGAAATGGCTAGTGCCCTTTTTAATTTAATTTAAGTCGAAAATGATTTGAAGGCAACTAACAGCCCTTCCCCACCCACCATTCATCCAAACACATCTAATCAAAACTTTGAGATAGCAATTTTGTTCAAAGTAGTTGAAAGGTCCGGAAATTATAACTTTGAGGCTGACACTCCCCCCACAGCCCTCAGGGTAAGGGTTGTAATTTATGCCCTGGGGACACAAAAGGTTTTAAATGAAAACTTTGTCATAAAAAAAATTGAAAAAGGGCTCATTCGATTGAAAATTCAAAGTACTAGTGCCCTCACACCCACTTTTTCCCCAAACACATCCAATCAAATTTTTAGATAGCCATTTTGTTCAACGTAGTTAAAAGTTTCAGAAACTAGGTCTTTGAGGATGATAGCCCCCTCAGAGCCCCCAGGGCAAGGGTTGTAAGTTATGCCCTGGGTGCTTCGAAGGTTTTTATAGATTGTGATGTTGTAGAAACTTCAAAAAGTGCTCATTTGATTGGAAAATAGAAGGGCTTGTGCCCTTTTTAATAGTTAAAAGTTATTGTAGGATAACTAACACCCCTCTCACACCCTCCATTTCCCCAAACACATCTAATCCAAATTTTGAGATAGCTTTTTTGTTCGACGTAGTTAAAAAGCCTGGAAATTATGTTTCTGAGGATAAAATTCCCCCCACAGCCCTCGGGGCAAGGGTTGTAAGTTATAAGTTTTTTTTTTATAGAAAGCGTCGTCGTAGAAACTTCAAAAAGGAATCATTCAATTGGAAATTGAAAGGGTTTGTGCCCTTTTTAATAGTCGAAAGTAATTGGAAGGCTTGTCATTTTTATAGTAAAGATTAATGTGGGTACAATATATTATTATTATTTTATTTTTTTAGACATGGGCTGTTCGTATCGAAGGAGTTGTCGTAAATACTTCGAAAAGGACTCATTCGATTGAAAATAGAAAGGGCTAATGCCCTTTTTAATAGTCAAAAGTGATTGGAGAGCAACTAGTCCCCCTCCCACGCCAATCCCTTTATTTGCCCATTATATTTAAAAAATAAATGTTGCCTTAAGATTAAATCTAAATGCACAGTGTTAATGCTAATTCCCAATAAGGCATCTCAGCAGTAGGCCTATCCCAAGAACGACTGGAGGTATTATGTTCAAACTTTCGGGGCTGCTTCTGCTCTTATAATTTAACCAAATCAAAATAGCGTGAGTGTATCCAATCTATCAAAGAAAGTAAACAGATTTTTTTGCGAATGGTATCAAGTTTTCTATTTCAGGTCAACTAGAGGAGGTATGAAACTAAATTAAAAACTAATATTTTTATCAAGATTTTTAAAAGAGTGTATGTTGTTAAAAATTGCTGAAAATTTCTCTCCAGCATACAAATAGCAAGCCAAACCATAAAGTCTTTAAAAAAACTAAAAGATTTAAAGTATTATTTTCTTTTTTCCTGAAAAGACTTTGTCAATGTAAAACGAACAGAAATTAAATAAAAAAACTTTTTCCACAAAATAAGTTTTTCAAAGAAAAGTAAAGAACTCCATTAAACCAAAAATGAGCAAAAATAAAATCAATTAATCTACCAATTGTGAATATACCACAAATCAGCAACGATAAATGAATGAAACCCAAAACGAATGTGCATTGTCATCTTAATATATAATATATATATATATATATATATATATATATATATATATATATATATATATATATATATATATATATATATATATATATATATAACCCATTCTGGTTTTCTAGTTTTAACTTTAATCTTATCTAGAGGAACAGCAGTCGCCTCTGCTTGTTTTAAGCACCAAATTATTTTATCATAATATTCATTTAGAGACTGCTTATCATTTGAGAAACAGTCAGTAACTTGAAGCAAATGGTAAGGAACTTTTATAGAACCCAATAATGCGGACAATGTAGTAATATAAAGTGCAAAATTGGCTCTACTCCAGTTATTCCTGTAATACCACTTAGAACTTTGTGTAAATGGTCTAGTAGAATGGGAAGCAACTACTGAAGCTGAGAACGAAATCGGGAGGTGGTCAATATCACGATAGTCGTCATGAACAAGAAAAGTTGATGAAATAATATTTGGCGAGGAAATTGCAGGGTCGATATTAGACAAACTTCCAGATTGGTGAATATGTGAATAATCAACACTTTTCTCGACTATTTTATAAGCAGAAAAAGCATCAAGGACTATATCGGATCGAACTGACTGACTTGTAATATCTGTGTTGAAGTCACCAACCACTATGAAATCACAACCAGTTGATACAACAGACGCAAGAATAGCCTTAAGATTTGCCGAGGCTTTCATATACGCGTTTAAAGCGGAAATAGTTTTTTTTTTGTTACATGGGAGAAACATATTTATCAGCAGAGTATTACCAAACTAAACCGCAAGGACGAATTTATCACTGTAAAAAACACCGGACAGAGCAAACTCAGGCTATTCTAAGCAATACACGCGAGGCCTCCAGAAGGTCTCAAAAATAATCTCAGCATTAGTCGTAAAAACAGAATGATTACGACTTCTTTTTAACACGTTAATCCTAGCAGAAGTTAGGAGGTGTTCTCTAAGGCATACTATATCAAGCTGGCAATGCAGTTCATCAGTGATAGAGTTTTTTAAATAAATATCCTTAATGTTAAACAGAACAATTAAAAAGGACACAATCATTTGTTCTTGGCAACAGTGTCTCGCTGCCATTTGCACCCAAAATTACAAGAAGTATGATTTTCACCATAATTAGCACATCTTGCATCAAGATGGCAGGGAGAATCCTTGGTGGAAATATGAGGGCCCGCACAGCGTGCACACTTCGCAACCAAACTTGCACAATCAGCTACTCTATGGTCTGGCGAACGGCATTCTAGACAGCACCGAGGTGCTGACAGATATTTTTTCACAGATAAATATTCATATTCAAGTTTGACACCATTTTGCATAGACTTGGGTTTTGACATGGAGTCACAAAACTCAAGTTTAACCGTGCCTGTGTCACCGAGCTACATAACTTTCACCAGACTTTTATATGCTTGAGAGAATGAGATGTCTAAGTTTTTCGATATTCCTCTGACTATCCCGAAAAGCCGCTTAGTAATCACCTTGGATGGAGATTCTGCTAAAATCACTGAAATAGAGTCTTTGAATTTTTTAGCAGCAGATTTTTTAACATTGATCAGCCATTTGTCACCTCGCAAACTCAGCTTGGTAACTGCATCATGACAGCTCACTTTATCAAGCACTTCTTTGCGTTTTATCGGGTCATTCACTGTTTGCGGCACATAAGAGACAACAACAGTGGTGTGAGAGTCAGTTGACGGAGTCGCACGGGCAGGCAGTGGTGGAAAGGGATTATCATACAAATCGAACTTACTTGAAACAGTCTTTAGGAAGCGTTCCATTCTATTCAATTTTACGTTCAAACTCGAATAAACCGAAGCAGGGATGACAGGTACATCATTTGGAGAACGAATTACAAACATCGGTAGGTCTATGTCTTCATCGTCACATTTCTCGTATATACTTAACATATCCTTCAGATGGCTTTCCAAAGCCTTCGGCCCCTGTCTTCTCGGAAGCTCAGTCCCAGGTACAGCCGCATCGTAGAGGAGTTTTTTTTAGCCTCGATTACAATCGGCAAGTCCAGAAAAAACTCCTTTCCAAATTTCAGTGTTTCGTTTTCATTCACTCTATTATCACGGTTAAACTACAAAAAATTTAAAACTGGCGAAAAAACAAGTCCATTAGTCATTTTTCACTATGCATATAATAAGAACCAGATACCAATAAGCGAAGGAAGCGTAGTTTCCTGCTACCAGATCCCCGTAGTTTAAGGGAGTAACACTCCCGGCAGGTACTACGACCCTTGCGACAAGAAACTCCCCTCTTCTGCTCGCTTATTTGCAAAACTAAATTATAAACCGAATCGCAAACCAAATTAAAAAGATAGTAAAATAATGATTTAACTTATATGAGTGAGTAAATATATCCAAATGGTACAATAGTCCGTAAATATCAATTTATTGTTTCACTTATTTCGAAACTGACGGTCACTGCAATCCACTGTAATTTATTCCAAATTTAATCCGGCTTAAATATCAATAGATGTTCACGGGTCAAATGCGAATTGATAACTATTTGTAATATTTGTGTATATACAGTACTATTTGTACTATAACTATACAGTACTATTTGTGTCCAGATTTTTAAAAGGGTGTATGTTGTTAAAAATTGCTGAAAATTTTTGTCCAGCATACAAATAGCAGGCCAAACTACAAAGTCTTAAAAAAAGAAAAGAATTAAAATGTTATTTTCTTTTTCCCTAAAAAGACTATCTCAATATAAAACGAACAGAAATTAATTAAAAAAAACTTTTTCCACAACATAAGTTTTTCAAAGAAAAGTAAAGAACTCCATTAAACAAAAAATGAGCAAAAAGAAAATCAAATAATCTACCAAGCTCGAAACTACCACAAATCAGCATCGATAAGTAATGACACCCAAAACGAACAGAAATTACAATGAATAACCGAGTCAAACTCAAAACTAGCAGAAATTAACATAAGTTGGGCGCCAAACCCCTTTGCCTTCCCAAGGCCAGAACAAAATTTGTACTTTACTGAAAAAATACAAATGAATGTGCATTGTCAGTTTAATATACATATACTGATATTTAGTAATCAAAATGTTAAAATTATTTGATTTATTAAAGTTTTAAAAATAAAAACATTTATATTTTTTTCAGTAAAGTGCAAATTTTGTTCTGGCCTTGGGAAGGCATAGGGGTTTTGTGCCCAACTTATGTAGTAAAATTAGTATGCAAATTTTGTTTTAATTATTCATGTACGGTGAGTCAATAGCAAAACCTGCATTAATTCAAAAACATTCAAAAATTAAATAAAAAAACAATTTTTTTAACTGAAAGTAAGGAGCAACATTAAGACTTAAAACGAACAAAAATTATTCCGTATATGAAAGAGGCTGTCCCCTACTCAACGCCCTGCTCTTTACGCCAAAGTTAGTTTCTTTTTCACAACTCTATTTTTAAAACAATAAAAAATTTTAGCGAAAAGAGCAAGGCGTTAAGGAGGGGACAGCCCCTTTCATATACGGAATAATTTCAGTTCGTTTTAAGTTTTAATGTTGCTCCTTACTTTCAGTTAAGAAAAACTAGTTTTTTTATTTAATATTAGTAAGTCACATGCTTTTTATTATAGAACTTTTAATTTTCGTTCGAATGAGTCCTCTCACGATATTCTAGGACCACTGAGTCGATACAATCACCCCTGGGGAAAAAGAAACAAACAACAAAAACAACAAATAAACACGCATCCGTGATCTTTCTTCTGGCAAAAAATGCAAAATTCCACATTTTTGCAGATAGAAGCTTGAAACCTCCACAGAATGTTTCCCTGATACGCTGAATCTGATGTTGGGATTTCCATCAAGGTTCTATGACTTTTAGGGGGTGTTTCTCCCTTTTTTTCGAAAATATGGCAAATTTGCTCAGGCATGTAACTTTTGATGGGTAAGGCTAAACTTGATGAGCCTTATATATTTAATCTAATTTTTGTTATGTATCTTTTGGTATCAAAATTCCGTTTTTTATAGTTTCGGTTACTATTGAGCCAGGTCGCTCCTTACTTAAAGTTCATTACCACGAACTGTTTGACTCACTTTCTCGCTACTGCTTGTAATTTTCACTGCCGCTTATCTTCTAACCGGATATTTCTTTGTTCTCGCTGGGACATATCTTTTAACAGCATATTTCTTTGTTGTTCAATTTTTATTCAACTCGTTCTATCCACATTGTCGCATGTCTTATAGCTGCATATTTCTTTTTTCCCACTTTTATTTTCGCCTGGTTTTAATTTTTGCTGCCCCTTATCTTCGAACTGGATGCTTCTTTGTTTTTCACTTTTGTTTTTGATTCATTCTATTTGTTATTGATGCAAGTATTCTGAATGTGTATGTATCTGTTCTTCATTTTCGTTTATCTTTAGACATATTTCCAATACTTTTTACCTTGGTCGCTTGGATTGATCTTTTTTATCTGATTATCCAGGTTGTTAAATTGTCCTCTAGGCATTATGACACTACTCAAAACGTCTATTTTAAATAGACCGTTTACACTTGGTATTTTATACTTAGCTATGTTCAATAAATAAAAGTTCAAATAGGGATAAAATCCTTTTAATAGACAGTGATGTAATAGAAATTCACAAAAATACCAGATATTTCGGTCACATATACAGTGACCGAAATCCGTTTTACTACTGATGACGGTCACTGTATATGTGACCGAAATATCTGGTATTTTTGTGAATTTCTATTACATCACTGTCTATTAAAAGGATTTTATCCCTATTTGAACTTTTATTTATCGTCATGGAAAGGCAGTGTGGTCTCCGAAATTATCTTAGCTATGTTCTTTTTGTAATATGGCTTGCGTCATAGATAGGAAAACGATACATTTACTCCTGGTGGGGAGGGCGGGGGGTGGAAATGATGAAAGTTATTCTCTTGAAATAATCACATAAATATGACGTCAATCAAGTGGTTTTTCTTGTCAATCATATGTTTCTTGTATAATTTTGCCTGCATCATAGACACTACGAACGATTATACAAGCCTTGATTACAAACAGGAAAAAGCCTCCGGCTTTTTCTTCTTTGGAATAGTGAGAAACGAACCTCAAAGAATCAGGCAGCTAACTCAGTCCAATATATGCAATGGTTTGTTCTTCTAATGATCGTCTTTTAATATAAATCTTTCG
The DNA here is from genome assembly GCF_049724085.1 of Artemia sp. Qi Xiang Cuo. Taxonomy (NCBI): domain Eukaryota; kingdom Metazoa; phylum Arthropoda; class Branchiopoda; order Anostraca; family Artemiidae; genus Artemia; species Artemia sp. Qi Xiang Cuo. The sequence continues at coordinate 43,969,485 of NC_142813.1, read as the reverse complement.
CATAAACTTCATTAATCAGATATTTAATATATTCTATATGGTCCAGCGGTTAGGATAGCCGGTTCTCACCTAGCTGGCCTGAGTTCAATTCCTGGTATGGGAAACTTTTACCTATGATGATTTCTGAATGAAAATTTTGGGTATTGCCTCACTGCAAAAGCCTAAAACCTACTGCATCATTGGCGCCTTACTAAAAACTATATGAGTCTTGAACAGTCTTGGAAAGTATAAACAAAATCAAATCCAATATTAGATATATAATGATATTAATTTTTGAAAGATCCATCAGTTTAAGATTTCTTTTTTCATTGTAAATTTTTATTTTCTTTTTCAATGCTGTAAGAACTGGAAAAGAATAAATTTGTAATATACGAGTAATTCGTTTTCAGTGAAGCACCAATGACGTAGAAGGCTTTAGGTTTTTGCAGTTAAAGAAGGGGGCCGTATCCAAATTTTGTTTGTAGTGAAACTATAGTTGTCTTGACCAATCTTGGAAAGAACTAATAAATTAAACTGAATGTCTTATTCATAATGATATTAATTGCTGAAAGCTCATCAGTTCGAAATTTTACTGTAATCTTAATATTTATCTTCAATATTAAGTACAAAAGAAAACATTTGTAATATAAGTCGTTTTCAGTAAAGCGCCAATGACGCAGTAGGTTTTAGGCTTCTGCAGTGAGGCAATACCCAAACTCTTGTTTATAGTTATTTTTATTCGATTCAAACTTTATTTGCATATTCAATTTAAGTTTCACTTGTTTTAAGTGTATTTATTCATTTACATTAATATATATTGTATGTTTGTTCGCATTGATTGTTTATTTAATTTCTGTTCGTTTTAAGTTTCATTTATACTTTAATAGCAAACTATTTTTTTCGTTTTAAGCTTGATTTTCATATTCAATCTAAGCATTACCTGCTTTAAGATCCATTTATTCATTTATATTATTAATTGTTGTATGTTTTTGCTACGATTGTTTATTTAATTTCTGTTCGGTTTGGGTTTTATTTATTCTTTAATAGTAATTTCTGGTCGTTTTGAGTTTGAGTTTTAACAGGTATCTCCTGAGCTTAAGTTTAAAATGGCCTTTAATTTTCTTTGAAAAACTTATTTTTCGGAAAGTTCTTTAAATTAACTTTTGTTCGTTTTTGATTGCAAAAAAGTTTCAAGTTTTTATGGTTGCTTACTGTCCGATAATTCTTGACTTTAAAAAACGGATCTAGATCTTTCAGTTGAAATCGAATGAGGCTTTTTTCAAAGTCTATACGATTACCTCTTTGATAAAAACCTTATATATGAACAATAGACAGCTTGCAAAACTTATGGACAGCGATTGACAACAATGAATGGATTGAAAAAATAGCAAGTTTAATTAACGCAATCTTGTGTTAATTAAGTAAATTACATTACTTTAGACTACGTTAGGAGGGCCTCGCCCCTCCCCTAGATCCGCCACTGCCTTACACTCTCAGTTTCTCTCCTTGTTAGGGAGGAGAGCAGTTGTATGTGGTTTTTATTTCTCTCTCCCTCTCTTTGCATGTGTCTCTGGGCATTTGTTTTTTTTGCCCCAGTGCCTTTCTTTGTCGGTTTGTATGTCTGAATCTATATATTTGTATCTGTTTTTGTGTCTTTCACTCTCTTTACTTATGTGTCTGGGTGGGTGTTTGCTAGTACCAGTGCCGGTCATTGTCGTTTTGTAGTCTGAATCTAAGTATTGGTATGTGTTTTTTCTCTCTCCCTCTCATTGCATGTGTCTCTGGGCAGGTGTTTTCTTGTCAAAGTGCCTGTCATTGTCGGTTTGTATGTCTGAATCTATATATTTTTATGCGTTTTTGTCTCTCTCACTCTCTTTATTGTCTCTCTCACTCCCTCTGCTTATGTGTCCGGGTTGGTGTTTGCCTATCTCAATGCCTGTCATTGTTGGTTTGTTTGTCTGAATCAATATATTTGCATGTGTGTTTATCTCTCCAACTCTCTTTGCCTCTGTGTCGTGGCGGAAGTTTGCTTCTCCCAGTGCCTGTCTTTGTCGGTTTGTATGTCAGAATCTATATATTTATGTGTTTTTGACTCTCTCACTCTCTTTGCTTATGTGTCTGGGCGGGTGTTTGCCTATCTCAATGCCTGTCATTGTTGGTTTGTATGTCTGAATCTATATATGTGCATGTGTTTTTGTGTCTCTCACTCTCTGGGCCTATGTGTCTTGGCGGGTGTTTGCTTATCTTAGTGCCGGTCATTGTCGGTTTGTATGTCAGAATCCGTTTATTTATATGTGTTTTTGTCTCTCTCACTTAATCTGCTTATGTGCCTTGGCGGGTGTTTGCCTATCTCAATGCCTGTCATTGTTGGTTTCTATGTCAGAATCCATATATTTATATGTGTTTTTGTCTCCCTCACTTCCTCTGCTTATGTGTCTGGGCGGGTGTTTGCCTATCATTGCTTTTTGTATGTCTGAATCTATATATTTGCATGTGTTTTTATCTCTCCCATTTTCTTTGGCTATGTGTCTGGGCGGATGTTTCCTTCTCCCAATGCCTGTCTCTGTCAGTTTGTATGTCAGAATCTATATATTTATGTGTTTTTCACTCTCTCACTCTCTTTGCTTATGTGTCTGGGCGGGTGTTTGCCTATCTCAGCACCTCTCATTGTTGGTTTGTATGTCTGAGTCTATATATATTTGCACGTGTTTTTATCTCTCCAACTCTCTTTGCCTATGTGTCTGAGCGGATGTTTGCTTCTCCCAGTACCTGTCTTTGTCAGTCTGTTTGTCAGAATCTATATATTAATGTGTTTTTTACTCTCTCACTCTCTTTGCTTATGTGTCTGGGCGGATGTTTGCTTCTCCCAGTGCCAAGAGATTGTTACTTACTTACTTACTAACATCTCTGTACCTATTTGTCTGGGTGGGTGTTTGCTAGTCCCAATGCCTGTCATTGTCGGGTTGTAGTCCGAATCTAAGTATTGGTATGTGAGATTGTTACTTACTTACTTACATACATCTCTTTACCTATGTGTCTGGGCGGGTGTTTGCTAGTCCCAATGCCTATCATTGTCGGGTTGTAGTCTGAATCTAAGTATTGGTAGTTGTTGTTTGTCTCTCTCCATCTCTTTGCAGGTGTCTCTCGGCAGGTTTTTTCTTGTCTCAGTGCCTGTCCTTGTTGGTTTGTTTTTCTGAATCTATGTATTCGTATACATTTTTGTCTCTCTCGCTCTCTTTTTTGTCTCTCTCACGTCCTCTGCTTATGTGTCTGAGCGGGTGCTTGCCTATCTCAATGCTTGTCATTGTTGTTTTGTATGTCTGAATCAATATATTTGCATGTGTTTTTGTCTCTCTCACTTCCTCTGCTTATGTGCCTAGGCGGGTGTTTGCCTATCTCAATGCCTGTCATTGCTGGTTTGTATGTCAGAATCCATATATTTATATATGTTTTTGTCTCCCTCACTTCCTCTGCTTATGTGTCTGGGCGGGTGTTTGCCTATCTCAATGCCTGTCATTGTTGTTTTGTGTGTCTGAATCTATATATTTGCTTGTGTTTTATCTCTCCCACTTCTTTGGCTATGTGTCTGGGTGGATGTTTGCTTCTCCCAGTGCCTGTCTTTGTCTGTTTGTATGTCAAAATCTATATATTTATGTGTTTTTGTCTCTCTCACTCTCTTTGCTTATGTGTCTGGGCGGGTGTTTGCCTATCTCAATGCCTGTCATTGTTGGTTTTTATGTCTGAATCTATATATTTGCATGTGTTTTTATCCCTCCCACTCTCTTTGCCAATGTGTCTGAGCGGATGTTTGCTTCTCCCAGTGCCTATCTTTGTCAGTTTGTATATCAGAATCTACGTATTTATGTGTTTTTGACTCTCTCACTCTGTTTGCTTATGTGTCATGGCGGATGTTTGCTTCTCCGAGTGCCAAGAGGTTGTTAATCAGTTGCTTACTTACATCTCTGTACCTAATTGTCTGGGTGGGTGTTTGCTAGTCCCAATGCCAGTCATTGTCGGGTTTTAGTCCGAATCTAAGTATTGGTATGTGAGATTGTTACTTATTTACTTACATAAATCTCTTTACCTATGTGTCTGGGTGGGTGTTTGATAGTCCCAATGCCTATCATTGTCGGGTTGTAGTCTGAATCTAAGTATTGGTATGTGTTGTTTGTCTCTCTCCCTCTCTTTGCATGTGTCTCTCGGCAGGTGTTTTCTTGTCTCAGTGCCTGTCATTGTCGGTTTGTATGTCTGAATTTATGTATTTGTATGCGTTTTTGTCTCTCTCACTCTCTTTTTTTCTCTCTCACTTCCTCTGCTTATGTGTCTGGGTGGGTGTTTGCCTATCTCAATGCCTGTCATTGTTGGTTTGTATGTCTAAATCTATATATTTGCATGTGTTGTTATCTCTCCCACTCTCTTTGTCTATGTGTCTTTGGCGGATGTTTGCTTCTCCCAGTGCCTGTCTTTTTCGGTTTCTATGTCAGAATCTATATATTTATGTGTTGTTGACTCTCTCACTCTCTTTGCTTGTGTGTCTGGGCAGATGTTTGCCTATCTCAATGCCTGTCATTGTTGCTTTGTATGTCAGAATCCATATATATGTGTTTTTGTCTCTCTCACTTCCTCTGCTTATGTGTCTGGGTGGGTGTTTGCCTATCTCAATGCCTGTCATTTTTGGTTTGTATGTCAGAATCCATATATATGTGTTTTTTGTTCTCTCTCCCTCTCTTTGCATGTGTCTCTCGGCAGGTGTTTTCTTGTCTCAGTGCCTGTCATTGTCGGTTTTTATGTCTGAATTTATGTATTTGTATGCGTTTTTGTCTCTCTCACTCTCTTTTTTGTCTTTCTCCCTTCCTCTGTTTATGTGTCAGTGTTGGTGTTTGTCTATCTCAAAGTCTGTCACCGTTGTATTATATGTATCAATTAATATACTTATATATGTTGTTATCTCTCCCACTCTATTCGTCTATGTGTCTGGGAGGATGCTTGCTTCTCCCAGTGCGTGTCTCTGTCGGTATGTATGTCTGAATCTATATTTTTATGTGTTTTTGACTCTCTCACTCACTTTGCTTATGTGTCTGGGCTGATGTTTGCTTTTCCCAGTGCCAAGAGATTGTTTCTTACTTACTTACAATTTCTTCATAATTCAATGAATGAATAGAACTATCCTAAAGAATAAAGACGGGTTAAGCTTAAAGATATTTATTGCCTAAACATATTAAAAGATTTTTTGAAAAAAACACACATATCTCTCCCACTCTCTTTGTCTATGTGTTTTTGGCGGATGTTTGCTTCTCCCAGTGCCTGTCTTTTTCGGTTTCTATGTCAGAATCCATATATTTATATGTGTTTTTGTCTCTCTCACTTCCTCTGCTTATGTGTCTGGGCGGGTGTTTCCCTATCTCAATACCTTTCATTGTTGGTTTGTATGTCTAAATTTATATATTTGTATTTGTTTTTATCTCTCCCACTCTCTTCGCCAATGTGTCTTGGAGGATGTTTGCTTTTCCCAGTGCCTGTCTTTGTCGGTATGTATTTCAGAATCTATATATTTATGTGTTTTTGACTCTCTCACTCTCTTCGCTTATGTGTCTGGGCGGATGTTTGCTTCTCCCCGTGCCAAGAGATTGTTTCTTACTTACTTACAATTTCTTCATAATTCAATGAATGAATAGAACTATCCTAAAGAATAAAGACGGGTTAAGCTTAAAGATATTTATTGCCTAAAAATATTAAAAGATTTTTTGAAAAAAACACACATATTTACATAGAAAATAGTACTTAAAGTTCACTGTTGCACATTCGGAAACGATGATGCCATGATATAGAATAGTTTTTACCGTGTTTTTTGCACTTATGGCGATCAGGTCTGTACTTAGGTATCCACTGCGCAAAGAACCTAACCTCGTCTTCAGGACGGTGATAATCCCCTTCAAATTTAGGACTCTTAAATTTTTCTAGATTGAAAAGTGGAATTCTAGGGTCACACTTTTGAATTAAAACTTCATCTGTAGGTACATTACCCTTTTTGGAGAGTGCTTTAACCCCTTAAAAGCTGCAAATTTCACTGACTTCCTCCTGAACATTTCTCAGTTCGTGACCGCTTTTATTAAGTGGTGTAATCACTCTATTATAGAATCCCAGTCTGTTTATATGATGTAATGTAGTACTCCACAAGCTTTTATCATACTCAATTATATTATAGTTCACTATCCAATGATAACAGTCAATTTCTTCGCGTTCCATAGACAATAATAAAAATGCAAATTCAAATATAACACCACTTGATGATTTTTTTAAACCGATAAATTCTTTATCATACAGTCCTATCATCTTGGAAGCTATTAATTCAGTATTTAAGTAGAGATGTACTTCATCAAACTTTTATACCATTGCTCAAGGTTTAATGGAGTTATGGCTAGGGGGATGAGTCCTAAAAACCATCTGAATTGATTGTGGGGAGGGGTCATAAAACCCGTAGAATTCATTGTGGGGAGGAGTCATAGAACTCTCGCTATCTATTGCATGCAAATAAAGCCTGGAAATTACAATTTTTTCATAATTTCTTGACAGAAATTTCTGTATTGTGTATCCAAGAGGTGAATTCAAGAAAGAGTTTGTTACTTACTTACTTACAATTTGTTCATAATGACATATCCAACAACGGATGATGATAAAGAATTTATTCATTCTAATACATAGATTTTGTCAATGTTATCTAACGTATCTAACAAATAATATCGATGAAGAATGTTAATAAGGAATTTGTTCAATTTGTTACTTAAATTATGTCAGTGTTATCAAACGTATCTGTCAAAAGACATTGATAAAAGAAATTATTCACTCTGATACTTAGATTTTCTCAATTTTACCAAGCATATCAGACAATGATGTTGATAGAAAAAAAATTATTTACTCTGATACTTAGATTTTGTCAATGTTATCTCCTGTGTCTGATAATAGATGTATGCAAATTCCTTTTCTTACATCTTCGATGTTTTAATAGACATTCTAAACGTTTGATATGCCAGCATACTCTAAAAATAATGAACACATAACAATGTAATGCATAATATATTTTTAATGAAATAATATCATGTAGAATATTAATACAAAAATATATTATGATACATTATTAATATCAATGATTAACTTTGGACATTTTGAATCTGCTCCATAAAATGGTTCACCATGTTCTCTCTTGATATTGTAGCTATTGTCTTCTCTTAGCTCATAATCAGTAGAATAATCATTATTCCATTTTGAGTCATACACATCTTTTACTGGTGTGTCAGCGACAGGTTCAATATGTGTTTTGTCTTTTGTATTATTTGGTTCATAGACTGTTTGATCAATGGTAGTAACATTTTCTGGTACTTTTTTTTCCATCAATTCATCTTTATATTCTTTATTGGTATTTTCTATCAATGCCCTTTTTATTTTTTGGGCAATTTCACTGTCTATTACAACATTATTTTTGCACAGGTAGCAGTTTCGACACGTAGACAAGATATTATTTATGATATTAGTAGAAGAGTAGGCCTTTCTTTTCATCTTTGCTTTCATTTGAATGCTAATACCCGAAAACTGACGATATGGTTTAACACTGGGTAACATGCTACCACAAGCACTAGCAAGAAGATGCCCCTCTTCATCAACTATTATTTTTATGTTGGCATTCTCTTTGAGTGCAATCATCTCCGGAGATCTCAATCTCGCATATCCACCATCATAAGAGTTGAATTTTATGATACTCCAAAGAAATTTAATTCCTCACTGTCATGATAATGCACGCATACGTTTCCGATAGTGTCACCACTTTTACTTATTTCACAGTTTAAATATTTCTCCTTGTCAGCACTCAGTGCTACAATAACACTATCATGTGAACACACTTTCCTAAAATGCTTCATCTTCACTTTTTTAGAGATATTAGTTATGTGTTTATCGTTCCAATGTGTAAAAAATACTGATTTAATACATGCAATAAACTAGGTAGTGTCGATAACCGTCCATAGAGTCCAGTGGGAAAGGCGCATCCTGTCTCTGAGCAACATAGAGTACAATTGTTAGAGCCATAAGCATATTTCATGTCATTTTAAGATACTTAAAAAAAAATTTGAATAATTTCGAAGTCCCAAAAAAAACTTTATTCCAATAAAAAAAAGTGCTACTACAAATCATATTTTTCTAATAGTAAAAGTCACGAATAACATTTATATATTATTCTTATTTTGAATTTTGAAAATATTAAATGTAATTTTTTAATGTTTTAATTATGTTTCATGTCATTATATGAGATGTAAAAAAAAAGTTTAAAAAATATGTCGTTACAAAAATAAAAAAAAGTTAAAAAAAAACTTCAAAAAATAAAAAATTAAAAAAATGGGTGGGAGAGGGGCCAAAAAGTTTAGGGAAGGGGTCCTTTGGAGGTTGGGGATAAAAGAACTTTGGAGGTTGAGGTCCCTGGTGGTTAGGGTCATTGGTGCTTATGATTCTTGACGGTTCATACTCATATACACCTGACTCCTTGATTTGCATAGATTTCTAAGGGTTGTTCTGAATTTCATTATTAAAATTCTTTTCTTGACATCTACATCTCTATTAGTATCAACTTTTTAGGATACTATAACGTTAGACCATATTTTATAATGACAAGACTGTTCAAACGGTGCTTGTGTATTATACAGAACAGATCGGTGAAGTAAATCTAAGTCAACTCACAGGGCCATTTTATCATCGTTATCCATTCCCATAGATTGATTCTATTCCAAATTTAAAATAAATAAGCTATGAGTTAACACCCTTTCGGGTTTACCTTAAGTGCTAATCAGTTTAACCCTTTTTTACCACCTTCATACGGTCTGATCACTAATTAGGATCATTCACACCCCTATTATTCAATCAACAATTAAGATCGTTCATACAGTCCAATTCACAAATGCTACACACTTTTTCGCAAATAGAGTTATTTTTTTTGGTAAAGGATTTAACGCAATACGCCAGTCAATTCTAGACAAGATCCAAGGTACATTCAGTCTAGAGGTTATTAGTGTTTGACAATTTTTGAGTCGGAAACATGCGCGGCTTGGATGTATCTTTAGTAAAAAACATTATTTATATGAAAAACATGATTTTCTTACCCTATGACTGAAACCAGTATTTGAATACTTTTGAATACGTAATGTGACGATCAAAAGTTTTGGCACTGCAAGGTGTTGGCTCAGAAACCCGTCAGGTTGCATTACACAATCTCGTCCCTAGTTCCAAATATAATATGCTTGGTCACTTTATAGGTCCATTATATAGAGGGATTGGTCGCTTTATACCATCTAGCTTCGGACTAATTACTACGATACTACTGTCAGAGGCAATGCTGTAGTAAAGAGCCATAAGTTACCTAAGAGCCGTTACCTAAGTAAAGAGCCATAAGGGTTCAATGAATTAATACTTATTTATTTTTCCAGGGGCACTTTATGTGGAAGAGGTGGTCGCATAAACTTTGGAACGGGGTTCATTGAATTACAAATTAAAAGTTATAGTGCCCTTACACCAGGGGCGGATCCAGGATTTTCTTAGGGGGGGGGGCAAAATAGGTTGATCCATTAAACTTGCGTTAGGAGCAAGTTTAATTAACGCACTCTTGTATTAAATAGGTAAATTACATTACTTTAGACTACGGTTGGGAGGGGGCGCCCCCTCTCCTCTCCCCTGGATCCGCCACTGCCTTACACTCTCTGTTTCTTTCCTTGTTATGGAGGAGAGCAGATGCCTAATTGGTGTGTGTTAATACCAAAACGTTAGACATCTCCCGGGGTCTACATGGATAAACATAATTAGTACACAGGAAGGGGCGGGGGGTTGCTATTTAATACATCTTGGTTTTTGTGAGTATTTCTGGTCTAGGCTGTTTTTATGAAAGGAAAATTGGACGATTTTACCATGGGCGATTTTCCTGGGGAAATTTTCCGACGGTTGGGGGAAATTTCTGGGGAAGGGGGAGTTTAATGGCCTTTATTACTGCTAAATAAACTAAAAATTTTCACTATTTTCCCTTCATTTTCTTAAATTCTTATTTTTGATTCTTATTGATTTCTTTGGACTAATTTACGGCGTATTTGACTACGATTTGAATGTAAAAATAATACAGTGATTTTTGGTATTTATTCAAGAATTTCGTTTAAAATACGTTTCAATGCGTTTCAGTGACAAAATCTTATCTTACATCCAGTTTGGATCCGATTTATTGGTTTTACTTATATGTGAACTCTGCGAAATCAAGGAAGGTTAAGACACGCGGTATAGGCTATACATGATTTTTTTTTGTTTTTTTTATTCTTTTGTTAGGGAGGAGGGCAGATGCCTACTAGGTGTTTGTTAATACCAAAACATTCTAACTCTCATTGATATTCAGGCATATACAGCTTTAATTAAAAAGAAGGGAGGGGAGGGGCTGTAAAGATCGAATCTACATCTGCATTAAATAATTCTGGATGTAAAGTTTGCAACAAAAACATAAAATTTATTTTTTTTCAACATCATCGTATTCTTTTTTTTAATCATTTTCAGTATTTTTTCATTTTTTATTTTTCGGTCGAATAGTATAAACGTAAAATCCGGATGCACATGTTGGGCATTCCAGTCAGAACACGTAAAAAGAATAAATCTAATAACAGGTCTTAATTCATAGTGTAAAGTGGGTAACTAGGCTTAATAATAAAAAAAAATGCCCGGTCTTAATTAGAAATTGAAAGTGTTACTACTACTAGTGCCGTGTCAAGGATATTGGTTCAGTGGAGGGGGGTAATTTTTTTGTTACGGGGGAGAGGTAGAATGGAAAATTAAAAAAAAATGTCAGAAGTGTATTTTTATGCATTTTTATTACGTTTTTACGAGTCTGACAAACATTTCGATTGGGGGAATTTAAACCTTTTAATTCCTCCGATGTATACAACCCTGACTATTACTACTACTAACAACTTACCACAACACCAAGTCACCTGACATTACCCCAGCTACGCACACTCACCAAGAGATATGTTGTTATTATTTAATTGCATATAACAATTTTGGACTAAAATCAAGCCGATGGCCCAAAGATTTTTCAAAGAATTTCATTCAAAAATCTACAAATTAGATGTATTACAAGCAAAATTTTTAAATAAATTTATAAATTTCAAGCCAAAATTTGTTAATGATAGATAATCGTATGTAAACTCAATTAAGTTGTAGTTCTAATAGAGCAGTATATACAGTTTAGACATGCTTTTGTTTGTAAATGAATTTTTTTGGTAATCATCAGTTTTTTTCTCAATGTCTATGTACATAGCCTACAGTCAGTAACACTATCAAACGGACAGCAGACTTTTCAATAATGGAATTTGTTTCTATAGTAAGATGACATCTTAGTACTTTAAAGCATACAGCATACCATATTGCTATTATTTAGCTGCATAGAACAATTTTGGAGTAAAATCAAGCCTATGGCCCAAAGATTTTTCCAAGAATTCCATTTAAAACATCTACTAAACTTGAAACTTGATCCGATAAACTTGTGTTAGGAGCAAGTTTAATTAAGGCAATCTTGCGTTAGTTAAGTAAATTGCATTACTTTAGACTACGTTAGGGGGCGCCCCCCTGGCCCCTCCCCTGGATCCTTCACTGCCTTACACTCTCTGTTTCTTTCCTTGTTAGGGAGGAGAGCAGATGCCTAATAGGTGTGTGTTTATAACAAAACATTATAACTCTCATTGGGCCTTTAGGTATAAACAGAATTAGTTCAAAGGAAGGGGTGGGGAAAAGGGCGTGGGGGGGGGGGGTTTATTTGCCCTTCGATCACTTTTGACTCTTAGTAGCTGGACTAGAACTTCCAATTTCCAATCAAATGAGCCCTCTCAGAAGTTTATATGAGAATTCCTTCCTACCCCTGGGACCTTGGGGGTTGTGTCTACGCCAAAGTTTTGTTACCTAACCTTTTAACTATTTTTAACAAAATGGTATTTTTAACCCTTGCATGTAAAACAGCTCTGGGAGGCTAATAATAAAAAAATATTGAAGCTATATAAGATTTATTCATTTATTTATGTTTGCACCGGTTATCTTTATGTTTGTAAGATAGTTAATTTTACATAATTTTAAATCTCGTGGAGATTTACATAATTTCGGCATTGTGTACTTTTTTAAGGCATATAGCACCCCTCTCCTCACCTACCATATTACCCACCACCCCTCCTCGATATTAGCTGCTGCTGCACTATTATATAATTTTCTTAGTTCTTTTTATTTGTATGCGTTTCCATATGGCTGCTCAATTTTAAATGTGGGGATGATTTCCCAGGGTGGAATTTTCCGGGCCATCGTCTCTTGTTAGTTTTTGTGGACTGAACATAAATTTCTTTAAAGTAAAATCTAAGATGATATTTTTTTTTTATTTATATAGAATAATTTTTTAAACACACGGTCAGAAAACTTCTTAACAGTTCTTTTCACCGTTAATAACGATTTCAGAATGTCTGACTTAATTAGAAATTCAAGTCAGAATAATAATATTATTAATTTATTTTCCACTATCTTAGACGTTTTATGTAATTCATTCTCTGTTATTCGTAGTTGTTTTCGTTCACTCCAAACAAAGCGATTTTTAGAGCAAACAATTAATACGTAAATGCCTCAAACCATGATTTATACGAGATATGATTTTTTTTTTTTTTCTACTATTTATACCCATGATTCTTAGCGTTGGGCGAAGGCCCTACCGGTGGCGCGTGAGAATATTTTGGTGGGACTTGGGCAGAACGCGGACTATTCGGCTGACTTTACATTAGAGGCTTAATTTTGAAAAAAAAAATCCATTAATGACGCCACATTCAAATGCATTTAAAGAGAAAAGAAATAATGGAAAAACTGTTTATAATGACGCCACTTTATAATGACTTTTGCCTTGATGACGCCCCATTCAAATACATTTAAAGAGAAAAGAAATAAAGAAAAAGTTGTTTAATGTCTAGGTCTGACCCAAACTTATAAGACTGAAATGGAAAACCAGATTTTTAAAATAAATTCGTCTCGTGTTAGTTTTTGTGGACTCATCAGATATTTATAAAGCAAAATCTAAGATAATATTATTTTCTTAGTTTATTTGCCAGTACATGTTCAAGCAAATGCAGAAATACGTCCAGAAAAGCTACTAAACATACATAGCTTTGTGATTATTGTCAACGGTCAACCAACCTTCAAAAGAAACGTATGGTTTACTCTGACTGATTTGAGGAAGATACACAGTGCCCTTCTTTGGTTGAAAGACAACAATTATTTGTATAAAAATATACAAGCGTTCACAATAGAAGAATTGGAGCAAGTACTTACAAATCGCCTATTGGAAAAAGAAGAAGGTCAAGAAAACCCACATAATATACTGGAAGTTGCTATTTTAGAAAAGTTATCTAATGACGCGAGATCTAACTTGGTTGAACATTTTTCAATACAGCCACTAGATGGATCAGTCCAAAAAGACTTCATAGAAGACTTCCAGAAAAATAAGGAAGTTGACTGCGATCAACTTCAAATGAAAAAACAGGTTGGTATAGGTGAAGATTTGTTTCAAGAAGGAATTGATGTTATGGCATTCCCTAATATTTTTCCCGACGGAAAAAACTATATGAGAGACATAACCCGCCAATTTTATATTAGGAAATCCGATTACATCAAATACCGTCTTCTAAGTAGACATCCACAGTTCCGTCAAGATATACAATACTTATTCTATAACTTTCAAGTTCAAGGACTTTCACATTTCTGTAATAGCATTGGTCACATGCTGCGCACTGTACGACCTAACCAAAACGCCCGCCATTTAATGGATCGTCTCAAAAACCGAGATGGAGATATGGAGTCTTCAATATTTTCTTTACAATCCAGAATCGGAGGTTTGCGCCAATACTTTCAGGTACTTACTGGTAATGTAAAGGCAATGATAGAGCAAGAGGGTCCACCAACGCTATTCATTACTCTTTCTTGTGCAGTATGGTATTATCCAGAATTTATCAAACATTTACAAGAAATAAACAAAAATATGCCAGGCATAGATAAGATGACTGCAGGAGAATTGACTTCTATGGATCCTGTTTTCGTATCTTTGCATTTTCAACAGAAATGGAGAGCAATCTTTAACGAACTAATATGTGCGAAGGACAAACCTATATTTGGAAAAGTAAAGGATCATTTTTGGCGCATAGAGTATCAAACAAGAGGAGCACCACATGTGCACTGTATTCTTTGGATAGAAGATGCACCTGTTATTGGAACTACATCAATCGAAGAAGTGGTTGAATATTTAGACAGTATTATCACTTATGAGCTTCCAGATAGGTTAACAAGTCCAACACTCCATAAATTAGTTGCCGATCATCAAACACATCGATGCAGCAAATACTGCCAGCGAAAATTCAAAAGAAACCAAAAATTGATCAGCTACTGTAGATTTGGATTTCCACGTCCTTTAAAAGAAAAGACGGAGATGCATGACATCATTGACTGCTTAGCTAACGGATCAAACCGCAAAAAAAACACGTAAGAGAATTTACGACCTTCAACGTAAAGACACTGAGCGCTATGTTAATGACTATAGCCCCTCATTATTAATGGCAAATTTATCCAATGTTGATGTTCACTATATTGCTCACATTGGTTCAAAACTACCGTATTATATCACAGATTACATGACGAAGGCAGAAAGTTCTGATATTGACAATATATGGGAAGAAATCAACAAATCCCTTAAATCCCTTGGTCAAAAAGCTCGGTCTTATTTGCTAAACTCAGCGAAAACACGCCAAGTTGGTGCCATTGAAGCAGCTGATAGGCTTCTTGGTACTAAACTGTATACCTTTTCAAGACAATTTACATTTGTCGATTTATCAAAGCTAACAGAATTGAAAAGGACACTGAAAATCTATAAGGAAATAGAAGAACGTGCTGAAAAAGACCCAGAAAGCTCAGATATATTTGTCACCCTATCTGATGTGTATACAAATAGACAGGACAGTTTGGAAAATATCAATTTATATAAACTGCTCAGTTGGTATGAACGTGAAAAACAAGGAAAGGATGAGAGTATGAGACTAAAAAATGGTTTATTATGCTTAAGAAGGCGAATCCACAGACCTTACATCGTTAAGTACAAAAAAGTTAATCCCCTTGAATCTTAAGAGAGGAATGGAATTTATTGTACCATACCCCTTAACCTTTTTAAACCTTGGAGAAAAGAAAGCGGCATTATAGTCAGTGGCCTAACCACTTTTGAAACATACTGTATTGAAGTTGAAAAATATCCAGAATTGGTGAACTATCTGAAAAACTGGTGTCCAAATTCAAAATTGACAAAGAATTTGAAGAGAAAGTCCGAGAGAGAACTAAAGTAATTCATCATAATGAAATTGACAATGAGACTACAATTTTTGAAGAAATAGATGATTCCAATAACACAATACAAGGAGAAGTGATTAACAGAGCTGCAGATGCAATGGAGGACCTGACAGCACGAAACATACAGATTTTGGAATTTGACACAATAGATCAGGTACAATCAGACTACAAATCACTGAATATTGATCAAAGAAGAATAGTTTACAAAATCTTGACCATCATCTATGGTGAAAACACTCGAAAATCACTCAAAATTTCCATTTCAGGATTTTGAGGAACGGGAAAATCACTAGTCATTGATTTTACTCGAAGAATACTTTGTAACCAATTAAGAAAGGAAATCTGCCCAGTGGTCGTTATGGCCTAAACAAGACTTGCAGCTTGCAGCATAAAAGGTTTAACAATACATCGATGTCTAAGTTTGCCTGTGGACAAGCAAACAACGGCAAAATATACTCCTCTCTCCACTGAACAGTTGCTTACACTGCGGAAAACATTGTCGCGAACACGTTTGTCTATCATTGACGAGATGAGCATGGTTTTGTCATTAATGATGATGTTTATTCACTTGCGTCTTGCAGAGATTATGTCAAACAATCTTTCAATTGGAAATAGTAACTGTGTTCGCTTCGGTGATCTTCTTCAACTACGACCAGTTTTAGCAAACCCAGCGTATGCTTCTCAGACGCGTCTTAAAATTCGAAATCGTATTGGTTCCATTGGTACATTTGACCTATGGAATGAGTTTGATTATGATGAACTGACTATCAACATGAGACAAAAAACCGACAAAGTGTATGGAGAAAATCTAGCAAACATTCGAGTTGGAAAGTGCGAAGAGACCCAACTTCATTATTTCAATGCAAGAAATTTGGTAAGGAATTAAGAGCTTCCCCCGAAGAAGTTTAAGATTTATATTTACGACTGGTTAATGAAGGAAAGTATCCTGATGATGATTATAAACTAGTGAATACAATACTTTTACAAAAAAAAAACAGCTCAAATTTACTGACTCTAACTGCGATTGATCAACTTTCCTCGGTCGTTAAAGATAAGCGAATTGAGGAAGAAGCAGAGAAGAATGTCATTCATTTTGAAGATGACATTAAACTTACTGGTGGCGCATCAAAGAATCTGGTGTTTTGCACTGGGGCAAAACTTATGCTCTAAAGAAATTTTACTGTTGACAAAGGATTAGTTAATGGGTCAATGGGATATGTCCAAGGATTTAAAAGCCTAACAAATGGTGAAATTGCTAGCATCACTGTACAATTTGACGGTAAAAAAAACATGGTTGAAACATCCCGTGAACCTGTGAGATTTGAAGCGTTAAAATAAATCTATTACACTAGAAGACAGTTTCCACTACAGCTAGCTTTTGCTATTACGATCCATAAGTCACAAGGCCTTAGCTATGTGCTATAGTTGATGCTGGAACCAGATGTTTTGGATCAGGAATGATTTATGTTGCCTTGTCAAGATTAACAAGTAGTGCTGGATTATATCTCATAGAATTGGATCAAAAACAAATTTTTGCCGACAGTGAGGCAATCACAGAATATAACCGTCTATGATGTAAGTACAGACCAGATCTCTGTCTTTTCGACAAACCTAAGCAGCCAATGGTTTGCAAAGAGACCATACCTGAAAGACCCCAGAAACACGGCAAAACAACTGCAAGAATCCAAGAGTATACTAACAATAAAAGAAGAATAAGCGTTAAGGAAGTGTTGTATCCTAACCGTGCTAAAAACCAAGACAGTTTACATGGTGTTTAGAAGTCAGGAATTGGAGGACGCAGGAAAGGGCTAGATAATCTTGATAACGTTTCGGATTATGCAAACTCGGCTGTTCTGTGTCTCTTTGGCGTGCACGAAGTACTCTTTGACACGCTTGCCCATTTGAAAGGCCCAGTTTCAAAAGAAATTGAACGTCTTGGATTGTCATCTCTTCAAAGAAGGAATCAACCAAGATGCTTTGGAGCTTACTTCCAAGTCAATATGGTTTTTCAGAGCAGAGGCAGCAGTCATTATGCGAATTTTGGGAGGCTCTATTTGAAAGAATTGACTATGAGAACATCATCGCAAATCCATTAATCATTGACAGTACACTAAGTGATAAATTCCATTTCAAGAATATAAAGTTTTGGGTGTGGGAGACCTGTAATTGGACTCAAATTGAAGACACATTCCCAGATGTAAGAATTTGCTACTTTCCAGTTCCAGGGGTTCTTAACACAGATGCACCTGCATGGGAAGAAGAAATTGATAGCACGGACATTCCGTTTCATAGAGTATTAAGCCCACACCTGGTGGACAAAAAAAGTCCTTATTCTTCTTGACAAGTATTCCTAAAAATCGATATTAGATTAGTTACTACATATTAGATTAGACTAGGG
Organism: Artemia sp. Qi Xiang Cuo; assembly: GCF_049724085.1. Lineage (NCBI taxonomy): Eukaryota > Metazoa > Arthropoda > Branchiopoda > Anostraca > Artemiidae > Artemia > Artemia sp. Qi Xiang Cuo. Next base: position 43,951,685 of record NC_142813.1, on the reverse strand, counting down.
TGAAAAATCAACTACTAGAGATCTTAGGAATACAAGAACTACATAATGTTCGAAAGTAAGGTAAAAAAAAGTGTTGTACATATTTCATGATTGCAAATAAGCGGTCCAACCACTCTTGAGGTTTGGAGTGGCTATTTTTATGCGATAATAAACCAGCGATATTGTATGTCTTTGGCTTGTGGTTGTTGCTAGTATAGACCAGCGTATCCATAGGAAGCTATATTAAGGTCTAGAAGTTAATTAGAAAGAGTTCACAGCTGTTTCACCATTATGACGCATAAACCTGTAGCTAAAAACAGATAAATTTTGGCGGATCACGCAAAATGGTTGTTCGTCCGTGATAGCGGTGCAGGATGAACCAAAGGTAAGCAAGCAAGGTAAAAGTAAATTTAGATTAGGGGCCAAACTTTTTCTGACTTTAGTACGAAAGAACTATTTTAGCACTATTTCATCATGTGTAGCACTGTAGCACGTGCTTAGATTCGTAGCACCTTCGTAATACAGTTTTTTAATTTTTCGTCATGGATGAAATGATGAGGATTTTGAAAAACGCCAAGGAATAAAAAGTTTGGATCGCATTTTTCCGTATTTGTTTCGAAAGATTTGTGCGAAGTTTGATTTAACAAAGTTCACCTTTTTGCCTTGTTCATTTCAAAAGATAGGTGCTAAGTTTGAAACAATCGGACAAAAAAAAACTGATCTAAAACTAACACTTATAGGGCCATATGCGTGTCGTGGGGTATATGGCCCATTTTATCAAAAGTCAAAGTCAAAATTATGACTAGAGTCAAAATTTTTTGTTGACTTTAGCACCAAAAATTGCTGTGAAACACACAAATTTAGGCAATTTTAGTATTTTAGGAACTGACCATGATTGCAGTCTTGATTTTCAAAGGCTCGGGCGTATTTTGGCGTGTTTTTCAAAGGCTCCTGCTTGTTTTTAGTTTATTTGCAGCAACACTGTCTTGTTGTTGCAATTAAAATTTTGAAACAGCACCCTGGCTATAGCCAAGTACAGAGTTGCCACGGGTAGTACCAAAGTACTACTTTTAGTACTTTTTGATCAAAGTAGTACTTCTTGAATACTTTCTGCAAAAGCAGTACTTTTTCAATACTGTTTGTCAAAAGTAGTACTTTAGACCGAAAAGGGCAATTCTACAAGATTATTAGAAATGATACCCAACAATGATAACCAAGATAACCAACAAAGATTTTTTTTATTGTTAAATTTCAATAAAAACCGATCTTAATAAATCCAGCTTCTTAAAAAGACCCAAAAAATCATTTTAATTGCTCCCTTCCCGTTAAATTTTTTAGAGTGACTTGGTCTCAGTCTCACTTCCTCCAGCCTTAAATTTGCATCGCTCCAACATGAAGATTTGAGGAATTCTGAGTGACAGAATTTTTGTTTTGTTTTTATTTTATCAAACAAAAAATATTTCAATCATTGTTTTCAGTTCCTATACGAAACAGCAGTTATTTTACATAAAATGTCTTTTTTCCGTTTGTAAGAGTAATTTGAATCATCACTCCCAACCAAAAGAAAGCAAGAAATAAAATAAGATTATTTCTTCAACCACACAATTCAACCCCTAGAATCCTAGCCTATAACTGTTTTGATGGGTTTCACAGGTCCAGACGTACAAATATTTTTTAGGGGAGGAGGTCATACAATAAAGAAAAAGTTAAACTCATTTTCAAAATGAACTAAAAAGTAGAGAATTATTTTTTTTCTCAAGAATATATGAATGTATATGAACACGAGGGGCACAAAAAGCATTGGATTTTACATAACATAAACACCAAATTTATCTAGGTTTTAAATGCATAAACGAAAAGTAGATGAATTGAGGAAAAGATGTAAAAAAGATCAAATTATGCAAAAACGAAACGATTTTTTGCCCGGGATTTTCACTTATGTTTATAGATTCTGTAAAAAAAAATATTTTCAAATTTTTAAATTTCCAGTTAAAAAAGAAAAAAAATATCGTGTCTCATCCAAGATTAAAACCTAAGTTAACACAGCCTCAGGAAGTGCTCTTACCGTTGTGCTTTACTGATAAAAGTGGAAAGTAACTGAACATTCGTGAGTTGTTTAAAAAAAATTCAAAAATTAAAAAAAATTGTTGTAAAAAGAAATAAATTGAAGATGGAACAAAAAGATCAGTGAGTAAATAAAAACGAACTACAAATGATTTAATTAAAAAAATTAGGGGGGATAATATAAAACCTATAATTTAATAAAGACATGCCGAGAAATTCAAAAAAATTACGTTTTCAGGTGCTTGGCATCCCAGCCCAACCTACGTGGTCCCTGTGAATCAGTCTTTAAGTAAACTTTAAGCCTACCCTAACAAGACTGTTTATTTTCTCCATAAAAATGGACACTAGTCTAGTTGTCTTTTTCTAAGCAAATATTTTTTTTTTTTTTTTTACTTTTTTTTTTTTTTATTCTAAGCAAATATTTAGTTATTTTAATTTTCTTAATAAAAAACGCAAAAAAAAAAAAAGCAGTACAATTAAGTTATTTACTTTATAATATTTCCAAATATCATGGCCCCTTTTCTGAAAATACACCCACCCCCCTGATGGTCCGGGATATAGCCCTAGGAATATATTAAAAAAATCAACCAATCAAATTCTCACTTTACAATATGAAAAAACATGTAAGAATATTACAAGAAAGAATGTCATCACAAGATTTGACACAACGATGAAATGTATTTATACAGCTATATATGGGACCTCAGAATGGGAGGGGGGTATAATGTCAAAAAAGTGACCATGACACTTGGAAAAAGTCTAGCATGAAATTGAAAATTCTGGGTCAACTAACCCAGTTTTAACGTTTTCTTTAAATTAGCCCCTGAAACATCCTTGTCAGGAAGCAAATAATCTCTAAGAGCAATATTATGCAGCGAATATTAAAAAAAATTTGAAATTTTGGATTTGGAATTTTCTTTATCTCTTTTATTTTTCTTTTTTCCTCTCTTAGATACCTCTTTTAGAGAAGCAAATACCCATAAAAACTAAACTTGTGCTGCAAAGTGCCCCTACTTGTCCCCCTTAGTTACGCCACTGGTTTGATATATGGAAAACTAGTTAGAGTCACTGCTATTATAAATATTCTCTATCTAGCTAGTAACTCTGGAGACGAAGCCAATAAATCTTAAGCTAGTGCCATTGACTGTGAAGAAACTGCAAATGACATTGAAGGTGAAGAGAATGAACTATTAAATGTGAGAAAACGACAAATCAGCAGAAATAAACCACCAAAGCCAGTGAAAATACAGAAATCCAGTGCAAAATGGATAGAAGATAATGACTTGCAGGTCTGGCTGCAAAGATATCCAAGGGATAGGACAAAATCTTGTTGTAGGTTTTGCGAAAACATCATTACTGGTGGCCTATCCCATTTACGTAGACATGCACTGAGAAAAAGTCACATATCCAAAGTTGTTTGTATGAAGAACCAAGTGCGTATTGCTGATGACCAAACCAATGAGTTTACTTTATCGGGAGCAGCAAAGGAAAGAGAACTAATTAGCCAACAGGTGACAGCTTTAGAGTTGGCATTGTCAGCCTGGGTAGCATTAAAATACAAGGAGATGAGCATTATCTCTTTATGAGCTTGCCCGAATTGCTGAAAAAATTTATCCCTGATTCATCAGTAGTAAAGCTTCTTGCATGTGGAAGAACTAAAACACTGGACTAATCAAAAACATAATTGCCCCATACGCCATCAGCCAGCTGAGCTCAAGATTGGAAATATCGCTCTTTTCGCTGATGGTTGATGAAAGCCCTGATAAGTGGGGGACAAAAGACTTAGTCATCATCGTTCGCTACTATGACAACACTACATGCGGAATCAAGACTTTTTGGCCATTCCAGAAGTTGGGGATACAACAGCAATGGGCCTTAAAAACTTGATCTATAAGACTTTAAGTGAGAAGAAAATGACAATAAAAAACTGCATAGGATTTGCATCTCATAATGCAAATGTGATGCTTGGGAAGAACAACGGCCTTGCAGCCCTCGTAAAGAAAGATATTCCCTGGCTGGCTATTTTCGGATGCATCTGTCACAGTTTTGCACTATGCTCTGCTAGTGCTTACGAGCAGTTACCTACAGAGATCGTCAGATTCAGCAATGATATATACACGTACGTATCGAATAGTGCCAAATGACTCCGTGAGTATAAGGTATTCTAAAAGTTCTGTGAAGTAGCCGACTATGCACTTCTGTACCCATCTGCAATTCGCTGGTTAGCGTTTGAGGCCGTCTCTCAGAGGCTGGTGGAACAGTGGACTGCTCTGACGTTGTTTTTCGCCTTACCTGCGAATGAAGTTCGGGATCAAACGGCAGTGAAGCTTTATACACCTTTGATCGAACCCGAAGTCAAGCTTTATTATCTTTTTCTGAATTACGTTCTTCCTATTGTAAACGGCCTGAATCTTGAGTTCTAGAGCGCAGAAGTGAAAGTTCACAAACTTTTAAAAAGCGCGGGTAATACTCTCTCCGAACTGGCAAGGAATTATATCAAAGACAACCTTTTGGCCATACGTTCAGTCTTCGAAATAGATTTTTCAAACCCAAGAAACTTTAAAGCTATAGAGACGGATATGCATTTTGGAGCCGAATTTGATCTCTTTGCAATTGATCAGATTGAAAGTCGGAAACTTCAAAACAGACAGCTAGCTGCGACAAAGAAAAATTGCTTTGTTTTTTATATCAAGCTGTGCTCTGAAATAAAGCGAAGAGTAAACAGTGAAGACCGCTTGCTTCGAATGCTAGACTGGTTATCTTCAGAAACTGCTTTATCCGGATCAGTTCCTTCTATAATCCCTCTTTTCCGCATATTAAAGGACTGTTTCAATGTTTCGCTGGAAGTCGAAGCCCTAAACAGAGAGTGGAGGCGACTACCATTCTTGAAGAAAGAGCTAGGGGAAGGGCAAGTGTCAGTTTTGGAATTTTGGAATTCAGTGTCCGCCCTCAAGGATGGTGCTGGGGACTCTGCTTTTGTTCACCTACCTATATTCATAAAGGGTATTATGTCGTTGTCTCATAGCAGCCCTTCGGCCGGGCGTCAGTTTTCGCTGTTAAAGCTAGTTTGGACCCCCCTCCGGAACAGACTACTGCCAAAAACATTATCCGATATAATGCATGTCAGGAGGGACGTGCCGAATCCAGAGACTTGGGATGTTCCAACCGAGCTGGTCATGAGTGCGAGGAAGTGGAAGCGTGAGCTTAGATAATATTTTATTACTGTAAAGGTCTGTAAATAAAATTCTCTTACTGAACTTTTAGGGTGACGCCTTTAGCGCGTTGCCCCCATTTAGTCCAATTTAGGCAAAATGGGACGGAAAATGGTAGTGTGGACTGCTTTTACTGAAAAAGTGCCAAAAAGAAGACAATAAGTGATAAATAAAAGTAGCTTTTAAATGTAGTAGCTCTTAAACAGAAATAAAATTAATTGTCTAAATGATGCTTAATTTTTTTTTTCATTTTTTGACTCAGAAAAAAAAACAATGGTTGATAAGGATAAATGATAAACTTGTACAGATTTGTTTAAAAAAACTGCAGATCTTGACTACTTTTCCTGCTTCCAGTTTTCAGTCCTATTTTCCCAGAAAACGGATAGTCTGGACGCCCTATTACCCTACTAGGCAATTACGGACCGTTCATAGTGAACATCCAGAGATAACTTCGATGATTTTGATTGTAGTTGCTTCCTATATCAGTGGCCCTTTTTTTGCCATATTGGAAGTCAGTGTTCGACTAGCTATACAGATATAAAAATAAAATTACTCTGGCTTATATGATAAGCCAAAGAGGAACTACGGTTCTAAAATGCCGCGTGTTGCGCTACGCCCAACACCCGGCCAAATTTTATGCCGGGAGTTAGTACATTTCTGTCGTGGTAGTACTTTTGTGCTATCCTGGCTAGTACCAGTAGTTTTATTCAAGTGGCAACCCTGGCCAAGTAGCCTATAAAGTAGGCCTAGGCTAGCTTAACCTACGGTAAATAAAGCAGCCTATGTTGTAGCCTATGGTCATTTTGAAGCTTATTGGCTAGTGTAAATCCTATTTTAATTAAGCTTAGAAAGATTATGTTCTTTTTTTGTATCAATATCCCCTTGTAGCCTATTCTTATGTTAACTTTTAAGATTGCTTAAGGTAAATATCCAGTAGCCTAGGCCTATGCTATTCGTACAGCTTTTTACCGTTTCAATTGTTAAATAAGAGTGAAACCATGGTATAGATGTATGAACAGTCCAACACAATTAACAATTCTTTCTAAGGAAACAATCCTGTTACTTTTACTTTTACTGTTACTTTAGTTACTTTTGGCTATCTTGGAAAGGGGTTATGTTAGGAAAATGAAACTTTCAGGGATAAGTCTATAAGCTAAAGTATGTCCTGTTAAGGTATTTTGAGGTACCTACCTCCACTCCTTCTCCCTCTAGAGGCTTCTGGCCTTTAAAAATCTGTGTGTTATAAAAGTGAAACCTTGCAAAAAAGATCTTCTGCTTAAGTGAAGTACAACAAAATTGTTTTCAGCTTCACAACTTTGCTCAATCCCAATTTATAAGGTTTTAAAGATAGAGTAAGACCTCTTTCTGGGAAAAAACACTTCTCTTTGGCATTCCGGAAAAATAGCAATGGGTTTTTGGACCACCCCTATTTTACTACAGCATGATGCAATGTGAGGGCAGTAAGAAGAACTGCCCTTCTTAGTCAAATGAAGAACTCTGTCTTCTTAGTCAAATTTCCACCAATAATTTGTCACCATAAATAAAAAAGTGGCCTCTGTCCTGACAATCAATTGAAAAGAAAAAATTATATTTAGTATTTGTGATTTATAGAATAAACATCAAGAAATAAAAGTTATATTTTTATATTCAGAAGAAAATCAACTTTCTGTTAATATGTGAATAAAACCAAAACACTAAAAGGATATATAGGCTACATCAAAATAGGACAATTGGTATTTCCAAAAAGAGGTCCTTGTAGGTAAGCAAATAAACTAATAATTTCAAGTGTTTGTTCTTAAACAATCATAGGCAGCACAATAGCACTGCCTAAATAAAGAACAATGTTGGTACAATGTATTATTATTATTTTTTTTTCTTTCTTTAGACCAGGAGACTTCATATCAAAGGAGTTGTTGTAGAAACTTCAAAAAGGGCTCATTTGATTCAAAATTGGAGTGGCTAGTGCCCTTTTAAGTAGTTGAAAGTGATTGGAAGGCAACTAACACCCCTTCCATGCCCACCATTTCCCCAAACACATCCAATAAAAATTTTGAGATAGCCATTTTGTTCAGCATAGTTAATCTCCAGATTGAAATTATGTTTTTGAGGAGGACACTCCCCCACAGCCCTCAGGACAAGGGTTGTAAGTTATGCCCTGGGGGCATATAATATTTTTATAGAAAGCATTGTCACAGAAACTTCAAAAAGGACTCATTTGACTGGAAATTCAAATGGTAGTGCCCTTTGCCATAGTTAAAAAAGATTGGAGGGCAACTAACTCCCCTCTCACGTCCACCTTTTCCCCAAAGACATCCAATCAAAATTTTGAGATAGCCATTTTGTCTAAGATAGTTGAAAGTTCTGAAAATTAGGTCTTTGAGGATAACACCCTCCTCCCCCCCACCACAGCCCTCTGGGCAAGGGTTATAAGTTATGCCCTGGGGGCATGTACGGTTATTTATAGAAAGTGTTGTCGTAGAAACTTCAAACATGGCTCATTCAGTTGGAAATCAAAATGACTAGTGCCCTTTTGAATAGTCAAAAGTGATTGGAAGGCAACTAATATCCCTTCCACGCCCACCATGTCCCCAAACACATCCAATCACAATTTTGAGATAGCCATTTTGTTCAATGTAGTTGAAAGTTTTGGAAATTATATATTTGAGCAGGACACTCCCCCGTATTCAGGGCAAAGGTTATAAGTTATGCCCTGGGGGCATATAAGGTTTATATTGAAAGCTTTGTTGCAGAAACTTCAAAAAGGGCTCATTTAATTGGAACTTAAAAGGGCTAGTGCTCTTTTTAATATGTCGAAAATGATTGAAGGGCAACTAACCTCCCTCTCACACCCTCCTTTTCCCTAAACACATCCAATCAAATTTTGAGATAGCCATTTTGTTCAACGTAGTTGAAAGTTTTGGAAATAAGGTCTTTAAGGATGACACCCCCCCCCCACAGCCCTTGGGGCAAGGATTGTAAGTTATGTCCTGGGGGCATATAAGGTTTTTATAGAAAGCATTGTCCTAGAAACTTCAAAAAAGGGCTTATTTGATTGGAATTTGAAATGGCTAGCACCCTTTTTAATAGTCAAAAGTAATTGGAGAGCAACTAACCCCCTTCTAACGCCCACCATTTCCCCAAACACATACAATCAAAAGTTTGAGATAGCCATTTTTTTCAATATACTCAAAAGTTCTGGAAATTAGGTCTTTGAGGATGACAACCCCCCCCCCCCCCCACAGCCCTCAGGGCAAGGGTTTTCAGTTATGCCCTGGGGGCATATGAAGTTTTTATAGAAGGAGTTGTTGTAGACTTCAAAAAGGGCTCATTCAATTTGAAATTGAGAAGGCTAGAGCCCTTTTTAATAGTTGAAGGTGATTGAAGAACAACTATCCCTCCTCTGACGCCAACCATTTCCCCAAACACATCCAATCAAAACTTTGAGATATTCATTTTGTTCAACATAGTTGAAAGTTCTGGAAATTATTTCTTTGGGGATGACACATCCCCCCACCCACCCACAACCCTCAGGACAAGGGTTGTAAGTTATGCCCTGGGGGCATATACGGTTTTTATACAAAGTTTTGTTTTAGAAACTTCAAAAAGGGCTCTTTTGATTGGGAATTGAAAGGGCTAGTGCCCTTTTTAATAGTCAAAAGAGAATGGAAAGTAACTAACCCCCTCTCACACCCACCATTTCCCCAAACACATTCAATCAAAGTTTTGATATAACCATTTTGTTCAACATAGTTGAAAGTTCTGGAAATTGTGTATTTGAGGAGGACAAACCCCCAAGAGCCCCCAGGGCAAAGCCTGTAAGTTATGCCCCTGGGGGCATATAAGGTTCTTATAGATAGTGTTGTTGTAGAAACTTCAAAAGGGGCTCATCTTATTGGAAATTGAGAGGGCTGGTGCCCTTTTTAATAGTCAAAAGTGATTGGAGAGTAACTAACCCCCCTCTCATGCTCACCATTTCCCCAAGCACATCCAATGAAAATTTTCAGATAGCCATTTTGTTCAATGTTGTTGAAAGGTCTGGAAATTATGTCTTTGAGGATGACACCCCCCCCCCATAGCCCTCAGGACAAGGGTTGCAAGTTTTGCCTTTGGGGCATTTAATGTTTTTATAGAAGTTTTTGTCATAGAAGCTTCAAAAAGGGCTCATTTGATTGGAAATTGAGAGGACTAGTGCCTTTTTTATTAGTCAAAAGTGATCAGAGGGCAAATGTCTCCCTACACGCCTATCATGTCCCCAAACACTCCCAATAACAATTTTTATATAGCCATTTTTTCAACCCTATCAGAAAGGTCCGGAAATTATATCTTTGAGGATAACAAATCCCCCCAGCCCTCAGGGTAAGGGTTGTCAGTTTTGCCCTGGGGACATATATTGAAAATATGGTCATATAAACTTGAAAGGGGGCTCATTGGATTGGTAATCAGACGCTCTAGAGCCCATTTTAAGAGTCAAAGTGATCAGAGGGCATCTACCCTCTCCCCCCTACCACAAATCAGTATTAATAAATAAATGAAACCTAAAACAAACAGAAATTAAAATAAGTCAAACTCAAAATGAGCAAAAATTAATCTGAGTAGGGTTCTAAACCCTATGCTTTCTATGAGCCAGAATATAATTTGGACTTTACTGAAATTTTTTTTTTTAATATTTTCACTTTTATAGCTTTAAAAAATCAAAAATTAATTAAGATTTTAAGGAATAAATATCAGCATATGTATTTTAAACTGACAATGCACATTTTTTTCAGTAAGTTTTTTTGAATTTTTGTCCAGTACAGTACAAATTATATTCTGGCTTTTTATAAACAGTATTTTGATAAATTACACACTCAATCACATGCAGAGTTAAATTGCAAACTGAGAAGACAACTTGATCTAATATAGGAGGTAGATAATTTCGGAGACCACACTGCCTTTCCATGACGATAAAATAAAAGTTCAAAATAGGGATAAAATCCTTTTTAATAGACAGTATATAGAAATTCACAAAAATACTAGATATTTTGGTCACATACACAGTGACCGTCATCAGTAGTAAAACTAAGCAAAAACAATTTAAAACAAAAGTTTATATACGAAATTAAATAAAACTACATTTTGTTTATATCTCTAATTCTTTTCAAAGCAAAGGCAGAAGCTAGCCTCTTTGACCTTCTTGGATTCGATTCATTAGCATTCAATTGTATAACATTTGGACAGAGGTCAACTATATTGGGTGAATTGAACTTTATTCTGTCAGATTTTAATAAATTATCATGAATAGAGTTCAGCCCAAATTCACCTGTATCACTATTCAAAGCAATATTCTTGAATAAGACTTTCTTCATTTCAAGAGTTTCACGAAAATTTTGCTTTAAACCCCGTTCCCTAGAAATCAAAGAGAGATTCTCGAGAGAAATAAAATAGTCTGAAAAATTGAAAATATGTTTTGAAAATGCCGAAGTAAAATCTTCCGACTTAGAATCTTGCTTTAAAGCCAAAGAAATAGAATCTTTATGTTGTAATAATCTCATTTCCAAACTCTGGTTAGTATGTCCTGCATATGAGCTTCCGCAAGTACATGGGATCTGATCAACCCCACTTTGTTGCCCCAATGAAGTTAAATCCTTCCCAGAATTTAGAAAACTACTCAAAGTATTATTACTCTTTAAAGCTACCCTTAGACCATCACTGTAAAAAATTTTTAAGTTTTTCTCTTAGCCTGGGCACATATGGTAACAAACAAAAAACACCCTTCTCCCGAGTTGTCTCCAAGACTTCCTTAGAAATCTCTAGAAACCTTTTTCTTCTTTTTGAAAAAGTCTGGTCAATTAGCCACTCTGGATACATGTTGCTTATTAGTATTTTCCTTAGAAAAGACAACTCCTCTTAAAAAAATTTTGGAGAGCAAATACTAAATATCCGGTCAGTTAAAGAAATGATCAAACCAATTTTTACTTGGCGAGCTTGTACTTGTACTTGTTGCACGTTCAAGCCACATCCAGACTCAGTGTGGCGCCCAGCAGATGACGACATGTCTCCTTCCATAGGTTTCGCTCGAGGGTGGCAGGCTCCACCATTTCCAGCCACTGGCGATCCCAGCGACGGCCGTATTTTCGGAATCCCCCGATTGGCTCCAGATCAGACTTAACTTTTGCTAGCCACATCTTCTTTTGGCCTCCTGCCCTCTTCTTCCATTCAGGTAGTGGTAGGCATTTGAGGCATTTTTTGCTTATATGGTCATCTGGTCTGTGCATTGTGTGGCCAAACCATCTCAGTCTCCTATGCTTTACAATGTCAGAGACAAGTGGGCAATCTCCACATCTTCTCCTTACTTCTTCGTTCGAGATTCTATCTGAGAGGCGGATACCCAGGATATAGTGCAGGCATTTGTGGTTGAATATATTCAAGCTCAACGCTTCGGCTACTTCCAGTGACCACGTTTCACCTCCATAGAGGAGGACAGAGAGAACCATAGCTTCATACATTCGGATCTTTGTGCTTAGCGATATTTCGCTCCGCTTCCAGAGATAGTTCCGTAATTGAAGGAAGACACTCCAGGCTGACAATATGCGGCTCTGGATTTCTTCTGAAGATTCGCCAGCAGGGTTTACCATCAATCCGAGGTATTTGAACGACTGGACGTCCTCTATCTGATTACCATTTAGGGTCACAGGGGTTTCATCCATCCCATCTGTTTGCATGAATTTTGTTTTGGTAGGCTTATTTGGAGACCAGTCGAAAGTGCCTTGACTGCCACGTCATTTATCATAGCCTGGGCGTCTGCAACGGATTCAGCAAGCATGTCCACATTGTCAGCATAGTCAAGATCTGTGACAGAGAAGGACAGGCTCACTGCAAAGCCTTTATAATTGTCCAGGACCCTGAGGATCCAATCGATGACGAAGTTGAACAAAGTTGGTGAAAGGACACAGCCTTGACGTACACCTTCCTTGGTCAGGACCCAGATCTGAAAGATGGCCATCGACTCTTACCTGGGCCTTTGTTCCAGCATAGTATGCCCTGAGCAGATTGATGATCTTCTCAGGCACACCCTCCTCTCTCATTGCTTCCCATACTGCATCATGATGGAACCAATCCAATGCGGTAATTAAGCCTTTAAAGATTTCGATTGTTTTTTGCCGGTCTTTAAACTGGTGCTCAGGGATCTGTTACTGTCTAAAAATATGGTGATGGCAACCCATACTCGGTCTGAATACCACTTGGATGGAACTCATTTAGTTGTTTCTGAGGTTTCTGAATCTATTTAAAAGTATGAATGAGAACAGCTTGGCAGCAATGGGGATCAGGGATATACCTCGGTAGTCTTTGCAGTCTATTCGGTCTCCTTTTTTGAAGATAGGGACAATTATTGAGGTCTTCCAGTCATCTGGGATGTATTCATTGTCCCAGCCTTCGGTTATCACGCTATGGAGTTCATCCACCACCGCCCCGAGGAGAGCTCTTAGCAGCTGGGCAGGAGTAACATCTAGTCCTAGTCTTTTAGGTTTTTTCAAAACATGGACCACCTTAATTACTACATCTCTGGAGGCTGGGTCCATGTATACATTTTAATAGGCCTGGTTGTGCGGGGGTTTTGCAGTGCTGTAAGTGGTTGCTTTTGATTACTGTTGTCTCCTGGTCTCAATAGCTCTTGGAAATGAGCTAGCCATCTTTCAATACGTTCCTTGCTGCTTGTGAGTATTTTCCCATCCTTCGCCTTAAGCAAGGGGATGGTAGTTTCTTCCTCTTCCCAGTGCATTCTCCAAGTATCTGATAGTTTTCGTGTATCGTTCCGTGATGCGGCTCTTTCCATATCACTGGCAACATTAGACCATTAGGTTTTTTGTCAGCTCTTGCTGATTTGTGACATTCTTGTCGTAGCACTTTGTATGTGGGGGACTTGTTGTTTGTCATTTCTTTTAGTAACACCAGCGTTTTCTAAATTCTGGGAAGGATCTAACTTCATTGGGGCAACAAAGTGGGATTTATCAGATCCCATGTACTTGCGGAAGCTCATATGTGGGACATACTAACCAGAGTGTGTAAATGAGATTATTACAACATAAAGATTCTATTTCTTCGGCTTTAAAGCAAGATTGTAAGTCTGAAGATTTTACTTCAGCCCTTTCAGAACATATTTTCAATTTTCCAGACCATTTTATTTTGTTCGAGAATGTCTCTTTGGTTTCTAGGGATCGGGGTTTAAAGCAAAATTTTCGTGAAAGTCTAGAAATAAAGAAAATCTTATTCAAAAATATTGCTTTGAATCGGGATACAGGTGAATTTGGGCTGAACTCTATCTATGATAATTTATTAAAATCTGACAGAGTAAAGTTCAATTCACCCAATGTAGTTGACCTCTGTCCAAATGTTATACATTTGAACGCTAATGAGCCGAATCCAAGAAGGTCAAAGAGGCTAGCTTCCGCCTTTGCTTTGAAAAGAATTAGAGAAATAAACAATATGTAGTTTTATTTGATTTTGTATATAAAATTTGTTTTAAATTGTTTTTACTTAGTTTTACTACTGATGACGGTTACTGTATATGTGACCGAAATATCTGGTATTTTTTTGAATTTCTATACACTGTCTATTAAAAAGGATTTTATCCCTATTCTGAACTTTTATTTTATCGTTAGTATAGGAGCTAGAGTTATGACTGCATATTTGGAAGCAAATTTGTTATTATATTTGGGAAGAGCATATAAATAGGAATTACCTAGTATATTTACCTTGTCTCTATATCAGCCATGGAATCTGTTATATTTTGATCATGTGGTTCTCCATTACTTCAATCCAGTCAGTAACGACTCTTTAGTTCCAACAAAATCTTACCAACTCAAGTTGTGGAAGTCTTTTAATATGGGTGTCAGCAATACCTATATGATGTTGTCATAAAATTAATGTTCATGCGTCAAAGAACCCTACTCTGGGGGTTTCTAACTTCCATCTGCAAAAATGTGAAATTTCATAATTTTTGCTGGAAGGAAAAATTATGGATGCATGTTTATAGTTTTTTTTTGTTTTTTTTGTTTTTTTATTGTGCCAGTGGTAATATATATTATAGGGAGAGGGGTTGCTTGAACAAAAATTACATTTCTAGTTCCCTTCTTTGTCACCAAAGTGATTATAGGGCAACTAGATCCCCCCTCCATCCTATGCCCCTTCTTTTTAGTCATATGATCAAAATTTTGAGATAGCCATTTTGGATCAGCATAGTTGAAAGGTCAAGTAATCCTGCCTCTGGGGATGACACGGGCTAGAAAGTCCCTGGGGAAAGGATTGTAAGTTATGAACTTTGTCTATTGTTCACATATAGTATTTGTTATTGGGAAGTAAACAGAAATTTTTGGGGGAGGGTGATTTTTCTTTGGGGGGAACTTTATGCAGGGAGATTTTCCGAGGGGGCTTTTTCCCTGCAGAGGGAAGTTTCCAGATGTGGACTTTCTAAGGGAAACTATACACAGGGGAATTTACCAGAATTCTTATACAAAGTTCTTTGACTTACTTTCTCTTTGACAACTCAATTTTATTGAATAACCCCATATATGATGGGGTTATCCCCATCATACATGGAAAAATTTCTGTTCTTTTAAGTTTTAATATCACTACTTACTTTCAGTTGAAAAAAACTTATTTTTTATTAATTTAATCACTGAAAAGCCAAACCAAATTTCAGGGGGAAATATTGACTTGTTGTTGATTTTGACCAGCCAATCATAGCCGGTAGCTTTTTTTTATTTATCTTGATCCCAAGTAATTCTAAATCAGGGTTTTTGTGATATTCAATTATGTAATGCAAGTTTTTTTTATGTACTCAAAATTTGAAAGAATTGGGCAAAATACTCTCTAATTACAATTTTTGTCATTGAATTTTGGCGAAACCTAAAATTAATCTGACCAAAATACTGATCAGAATTATTCATATACAAATTATCAAATATCAAAATTAGAAATATCAATATATCGTTTAATCAAATTATCACCCAACACTACTGTGCAAACCAGTGCCCAGGATGCAAAAAATTTGTTTCCCTTCCTGAAGCTTGTTGCTGACTCTTGGTGGAAGTGGTGGTAGAGTTCTAGGAAGTGATGTTTGACCCTTCTTCCCTGGGTTGAATAGGAAATCCTTCAGCACACCTCAAAGTGGTGAAAGAGTGTAAACATCCCCAAGCAAGGGATGGCTAACATGCTGCAGGGTGACCTTGAAGAATGGTGCCCTTTGAGGAAATTATAGCCTAGTAAATGACGCAACATTTGTACTGGATTCTGGTTAATGGATAATTCTTCTGGAGTTTGTCTGTTTTGGTGGGCTTGTTTGGGCTGAAAACCTCTTCCTAGCTAATTTATCTGCTATGAGTTGCCTTCCCATTGTAGCATAATATTTGCAGGCATGAATATATAATAATTTGGAGATAATAAGCTTGACATTGTCTGCGCAGAATTTTGGCTTTTGCTGCTAGAAAAGCATTAGCAAGTGCTAACAATCATGGTGTGACCAAGATACGCCCAGGATTACAAAAAGCCTCCACTGAACTAGAAGTTCCAGGGAGTTCTTGCTGTCCATTTCTAAGCTTGTTTAAGTGCTTTGTGTAGGCTTTGTCCATGTCTTGCACTGGTTCTTTGACTGTTGCTTTTCCTGAAGCCAAAATTGTTTCAATGTTATCAAGAATGCGAAAACTGCAACTTGGAATGTTACAACACTCAAGAATAACTATCATATCAACATTTATTCTGACAAATTTAGATGCTTCAAAATGGAGTTATTAGGAGTGTCAGAAACTCATACCCCAGGGGTAGGAAACATGAAATTAGATGACATAGAATTTATTTACTCAGGCAGGAAGGATGGGGTACATATACAGAGAGTAGGGCTCATGATGAATAAGGAAGGAATAATAGAATACTAGTTGTTCATTTTATGACTAAAAACTGCAGGGTATCAATCATATTATTATGCTGCAATTTTGTATGTAAAACAATCTAGTTATAACAGATACAATATTTACTCATAAAATGGCCCGTAACTTAACTTGGTATTCACATGAATGTAAGACAGTTAATCTCATTGATTATTTTATTGTAAACCAAAGTCTGGCAGGATCAATTGAAGATTCTAGGGTGTTAATTTAAAGCTGAAATTCAGGAAGGGTGACTACCTTCTGGGAAGATATAGCACTGGTAGACTCCAGAATGAGAATTTGAGAGGAATTTTCCAGGAACAGTTGAACACTAAATGTGAGAGTTTAAAGTTTGAAAATGTTCAAACTTTATTCGAGACTAAATTTATTTTAAACTAAATTTGAGAGTTTAAAGTTTGAAATGAGAGTTTAAAATTTGAAAATGTTTCCTAGTGCAATGACTTGCACTAGGAAAAAAGTCCTGGATACGCCCTGACTCCTGTATAGATAAAAGAAGGTATAAAAAGCAGAACAGAGTGAAGAATCTCAACCTGGTTTCTCTCAAGAGCGATCGCCCAAGAGTGTTCTACACCCCCCCCCCACTGTCCTTACTTAAATTTTAGTATAAAAGTGTCAAATACCACCATCTACCGGTACAAGAATATAATTTGTATGGCACGTATCGAATATATTGGTAAACAATAGTACAATTTAATCAAGTAATACTAAAAAAGAAATGAAGATTTAGATAGACTAAAGATCATAGCACCCCAAAGCACAGATGGATGGAGTAATTTTAGGAAAAAAGTTTGTGAGGTTGTTGATGGGGTCTTAGGGAACAATGTTAGGAGAGGACTGTTAAAGAAATCGGATTACCAAACATCTATAAGACGCAGCTAGATGGCATAGTAGTAAAATCTTAGGCTGGCATGTTAATAAATTGAGAGGAAGTAGTCAATCTGAACTTCTCCCAGTTAACGATATGAATGGCGCCACAATTAGTGACAAGAAAATAATCGAAGAGAGATCGGCAGAACATTTTGAGAATGTACTAAGCTTTGATAGAGTTACAGGAAAAGATATAGAGGAGAATGAAAAAGCTTGTTATACTTTGGATGTGAAGGTAAAATATGTTATATGAGGAAGAATTAGTGACAGTACTAAAAGGATAAAAAATAATAATACAGCCCTAGGTGCTGATAGTGTGGTAAGCGAGTTTCTTAAATAAGGTGGTTATGAGGTTAGAAAAAAGTTACCAAAGATTATGAATATGTTTTTGAAGAGGGTGAAGTACTTAGTGATTTAAAAAAAAACAACTGATTAAGCCTCTGTATAAGAAAGATGAGAAGAATGAGTGCAGTAGCAATAGAGTTATTAGCCTGGTTTCTGTAAATAGCAAATTACTTAGTATGATGATACTTTTTAGACTTAGAGATTCTGTAGACAAAGTTTTAAGAGAAGAAAAGTGCAGTTTTATGAAGGGTAGAGGACGTGTTTACCAAATTTTCACTCTTAGATTTGACTCTTGTCAACAAGTAAAATGACATAATTTTTCTACAATCCTACGATGAGCTTACGCAAGATTTGTCTTTTACTCACTCGGGCTAATTGTCTTGGCTTTTTCTACAATTAGCCATGGCTTGATGCCTGCAACTACTTGATTTTAATTTAATTGAGAAGTGCTTGAGTCTTCAAACACTTTTACTCCTCAGTTTTATAGATTATGTTCAAGCATTTGATTCAGATGATAAAAGAGCTTAAGCAAAGGTTTTATCCTTTTATGGTATACTAGACAAATACATTAAAGTAAATTAGTGCTATGCACAAGAATAACACTGCTGAGGTTAAGATAGGAAATTAGGTTAGTTGCTGGTTTTGTATTAAATCAGGATTTAGGCATGGTTCTGTTCTATCCCCAATTGTATGCATGGCACCCACAAGCTGATTTTTTTTTTTTGGGGGGGGGGCTATGAAAAATACTTTATATCCTTGAATATCCATAGTTGGCAACATAATCACAAATTTTTAATCATTGCAAAGTCAAACCTTATGATAACTCAAAAACAAGAGCCAATAGAAAAAGCGGATTTAAGATTTGGACTCATTCAAATCTTAAAAATAAGTAATTAACTCATGAAAAGAAACTTACTTATGATCTTTATCACAAAATTAAAACTTCAGAAAAATAAAATTGTAGATTTTGCTTCTGTTTCGAAAATTGGTATATAGCCAACTCTTCCAAATAGAGCTCTTGTTTCAGCCATGTTTTTACTCGTCTCAGGATTCTAAAGGATCTCTCCACAGTACATGTTGTTGGTGGTATGGTCAGATACTTAACAAGGGCTCTCATAATCAAAGGAAAAAATGTAGTTTCAGAGAAGAGATCTATGAGCTTTACTTCCTCACCACAGTCTTTGCTTTTCCACACATTGTACCATTTGTACCAGGTTCTTGCTTCCACTTCTAAATTTTCATTGCCATAGAACTTAGATACATCTTTCATAGCATTAACAAATGTATCCTCAGTAATTTTTTTATAATGTTCAGATGAATAAGGATTTTTTTGAATGGGGTTTTGTTGTGGTCATTGAATCTCGATTCAAGTGACACAATTAATGAGTCCAAATTAGGAATAAAAACAGCTAATCTATAGTAATCTTTTGGATTAGTCATAGAAATGTTTGAACATTGAATTTGTCTTGCGGTTATCTTAGGTTTTTTTATTTCAGTTTCCAGTAAATCACAGGTTTCTTGTAATTCTGTGAAAATTCAATCCCAATAATTCATGCTAAAGTTTTTAGTACTTTTAAAAAAGCTTCTTATTGTTCTAATTGAATGATAATTGGGTTTCAGGAGTTGTTTTTACAGAATCAGGACTAAACTCAAACTTTAGCACAAAGAACAAGGTGTTGGAGAGGGGCAAACTCCTTCATATATGAAATAATATTTGTTTGTTTTAATGTTGCTTCTTAGGTCTATTTTGAGATGAAAAAAACTTTTTTATTTAACTTGTGATCATTTTGAATAATGTTAGGAAATCTGGCTCCGCCTCCACGGAAAATCCCCTCTCTCTTCACAGAAAGATTGTCTAGACAATTCAATCCCATCAAAAATTTTCCCTGGACAATTACCCTTGACATCTCCACGCATAAGATTGGGTTGACAAAGAGAAAGTTAAGACAAATAAAAGAATTTTGTTTAAAAATTCTGGTAAATTCCCCCTGTGTAAAAGTTCCCCTTAAAATCTTATTCCCTGGAAACCTCCTTCAAAGTTTACTATGCTTTCTTTTCTTTTGGTTACCTCATAATTACTACATAGTCACCGATTAACCCCACCCCTCCCACTACCACTGTGGTTGTGCATGTTACAAATATATTACTTATTACAGTCTAATTTTTATATCAGCCCATCTAATGCTGGGACATAGCTATGGGCTACAAATAATACAAAAGTTACCTATTCTTTTTCTTCATGCTAGCCTACCACTACTTAGCATTACTAACCAACGAAAAATCTGGGATAGTGGAAGCCCTGAACGCCACGCAACCTTATCTGTGTAGATTTAAACGGGAATATTGTAGCTAACAGCTTGAAGCTTGAAGCTAACCCTGTGATTTGAGGATTAACTTTAGATCAATGGCTCACATGAAATGCTCAAGTCAAAGCTGTGAAGCAGTCTTGCATGAAAAGATCCTTAGACGACTTACTTCCTTCTCCTGGGTAAATTCTCCCAAAGCTCTGCTGTATTTTTATAAGAGGTATATCAGATCAAAAATTAATTATGGACTCATAGTATACATCAATCGTAGTAAAACCACTATAGCAAAGCTAGAGACCCTTTGAAATATATCTCTTAGAACTGCTCTGGGGCTTCACCACCACTCAGAGGATTTTTTTTGATAGTTGAACAGAGTCAAATGCTATCAATTAGGTATTTTAAAAGGATTCAGGCATATGGCTTAGACCACCCATTGTATCTGTTAACATTCGGGAAGACGAGTGCTCAATCTTCAGGGAGAATTTGGGCATGGGATACTTTTATTTCTAAAGGCCCAACCTGGCAAAATGACCTTGTATCTTTCCCTTGTCTGCCTTTTTCTCCCGCGCGGAGGGTAACTCCTGTTAATGTATGGCTCTGGCTAGTTTTGGAAAAGAAGCAAAATATCGCTCCAGCAATAGCTCAAGCGGAATTTCCAAAAATTAGAGTGACAAAGTTCCATGAGTTCTTGGAAATTTATACAGATGGCTCCGTACAAGCAGGTAAAGCAGCTGCTGCTGCAGTCATCCCCCAGCTGAGCCTCCAAATTTTGAAACTGCTCCTCGACAGCTCCTCCTTCGTCATGGCTGAAATAGCTTCAAAACACAAGGGGCTCTGAAGGTGGTCCACGCAAACCGTCCTCCCAGGAAAAAGCCAGTTGTATTCTCAGACGCCCAATCATCTCTACGAATTATCAAGAAAATCCATTTTGAAGTTACTGACAGAGATGTCCATTGGTTGCAAGAATGGATAATAGCCCTTGCCAAGGAGGGGGTAGAACTAGGTTTCCAACACGTCCCAGCCACCAGGGAATACGTTTTAACAAGGAGGTAAACAAACAGACAAGCCAAGCAATCCAGAGGTCTTCTGGAATTGGCCAAAACTCTGTACCTATCACCATTAGGGATGCACTGAGACATGGAAATTGCAAATTACTTCACAATAGAACATTGAAATTAATATTTAAAGACTGCAGGGATAACTTGGCGTTTCTGAAGATTAAGGGCCAAGCATTGATTCTCAGGAGGGAAGAACACTTGTGGAAAAACACCCAAGCCCATTTGGTCGCCAATGCGCATCAACAATCAAAACTATTCAGCATCTCCTGTTTGAATGCCCAAAGTCAACAACAATCTCCTCCGAACTTGAAAGAACCACCAAAAAGTTAGGATTTCAGGAAGATATTAAGCTGTTGCTAGAAGCAGACCTCCCAGCCCAGGAAGAGAGATGGATCTTAAAGAGGATCATTGATTTCTTCCAAAATCTTGATATTTTATAAAAGATGTCTTGAAAATAGTAAGAAGAAGGGTCAACAAGCAGAAAAAGGGGAAGGTCCTGTCTCAAAAGCCGTAGGGGTACCCGCCTAGTATTTTCTCTTAAATTGCGGGGGAAAGGTAGCAGGACCCTACGTATCCCTTTTTTGGCCCTTATAAAAAGCATCCTAGATGAATGGCTGTAGTTGGGATGGCTAGGGCACGTTCTGCAGAAAGGCACATTGCCAAAGATTGTCCTTTTTGTCCAATAATCTGGGGTGAAACAAAAAGTAGGTCATTCCCAAATGGTGTGGAAAGAGGTCGTAAGAACAGTTTCAATGGAAATTGAGACTTCTTGGGAGAGCATAAGGATGGAAGATTTCAATAGATCGGTTTGGAGGAGTGTGTACAGCTTTGTTGGCCTCAGATTGCTTGGTGCTGTAGTGAGTTGTTAGTAGTATTAGCAACATAGATCTAATGGATATTTCTGAATGTCAATTCAAAATGGCCTTATCTTAAATTTTGACCGAGATACAAATTTTACCAAAAAGGATTAAGTCTAAATTCATTAAAAAGCATTGTGCCAAAAGGAACTAAAACCTGTCTTTTTTTTCACTGTCTGCAAAACCTCTTTTATTGAGACCTTTGGCATCACATCAAAAGAGGAATGTTTTCAAAGATAATCAAGATTGGTGTAGTCCAAACGCCCCATTCAACCATGGAGAGAAAACCAGATTAGCTCTTTCCCTGCTTTTGAGTCCCATTATTTCAGGACTCATACCTTTTAAAAGTATCTGGCTGTAAATTTGAATGTTACTAAAATGTTTAACCTGTACAAGGCAAATAGTGAAGAAGAAATAAGAAAAGGTTTATCCATCAGTAAATCCAAAAAAGTCTTTACGAAAACTTTAATCTTGGATTCAAACCTCCAGCCAAAGATTCCTGTTGGCTATGTAAAAGCTGGGAAATGAAAATTCAGCTGATAGGCCTACTGATCATGGAACCCTACAAATCATAGGCAGCGCGCTAGCGCTGCCTAAGTAAAGAACGATGTGGGCACAATGTGTTTTTGTTTTTTTTTCTCCACCCGGGCACTTCGTATCGAAGGAGTTGTCGTACAAACTTCGAAAAGGGCTCATTTGATTGGAAACGGGAGTGGCTAGTGCCCTTTTTAATAGTCGAAAGTGATTGGAGGGCACCTAGCCCCCCCCCCCCCCCCATGACCATCATTCCCCCAAACACATCAAATAAAAATTTTTAGATAGCCATTTTTTTCAGCGTACTTCATTTTCACGATATAAAATATGTTTTTGAGGAGAACATTCCCCCATAGCCCTCGGGGCAAGGGTTGTAAGTTATGCCCTGGGGACATATAAGGTTTTTATAGGAAGCGTTGTCGCAGAAACTTCAAAACAGGCTCATTCGATTGGAAATTCAAAGGGCTAGTACCCTATTTAATAGTCGAAAGTGTTTGGAGGGCAACTAGCCCCCCCTACGCCCATCATTCCCCCAAATACATCCGATCAAAATTTTGAGATAGCCATGTTGTTCAGCGTAGTTGATTTCCAGATTGAAAATATGTTTTTGAGGAGGACACTCCCCCACAACCCTTAGGGCCAGTGTTTCAACCTATGGCCAGGAGGCATGTAAGGTTTTTATAAAAGGTGTTGTCGTAGAAACTTCAAAACAGGCTCATTTGATTGGAAATTCAAAGGGCTAGTGCCTCTTTTCATAGTCAAAATGGTTTGGAGGGCAACTAGCCCCCCCCCAAGCCCATCATCCCCCAAACACATCCAATCAAAATTTTGAGATAGCCATTTTGTTCAACGTAGTTGTTTTCCAGATAGAAAATATGTTTTGAGGAGGACACTCCCTCACAACCCTCAGGCCAAGGGTTTTAAGTTATGCCCTGGGGGCATATAAGGTTTTTATAGAAGGCGTTGTCGTAGAAACTTCAAAACAGGCTCATTTGATTAGAAATTCAAAGGGCTAGTACCCTTTTTAATAGTCGAAAGTGATTGGAGGGCAACTAGCCCCCCCCCCCACGCCCATCATTCCTCCAAATACATCCAATCAAAATTTTGATACAGACATTTTGTTCAACGTAGTTTAAGTTCTGGAAATTTGGTCTTTGAGGATTAAAACCTCCTCACAGCCCTCAGGACAAGAGTTGTAAGTTAGCCCTGGGGGCATATAAAGTTTTTATAGAATGCGTTGTCGTAGAAACTTCAAAAAGGGCTCATTTGATTAGAAATTGAAATGACTTGTGCCCTTTTTAATAGTCGAAAGTGATTGGAAGTCAACTAACACCCCTTCCACGCCCACCATTTCCCCAAACACACCCAATCAAAATTTTGAGATAGCCATTTTGTTCTACGCAGTTAAAGCTCAGGAAATTATACCTTTGAGCAGGAAACTCCCCCCAGAGTCTGCAGAGCAAAGGTTACAAGTTATGCCCTGGGGGGAGATAAGTTTCTATTGAAATATTTGTCGTAGAAGCTTGAAAAAAGGCTCAATTGATAGGAAATTCAAAGATCTAGTACCCTTTTCAATAGTTGAAAGTGATTTGAGGGCAACTAGCCCCCCTCTCTTGCCCACCTTTTCCCCAAACACATCCAATCAAAGTTTTTAGATAGCCATTTTATTCAGTGTTTTGGATTTCCAGATAGAAATTATGTTTTTGAGGAGGACACTCTCCCACAGCCCTCAGGGCAAGGGTTGTAAGTTTTGCCCTGGGGGCATATAAGGCTTTTACTGAACGCGTCGTCGTAGAAACTTCAAAAATGACTCATTCGATTGGAAATTGAAATCGCTAGTGCCCTTTTTAATAGTCGAAAGTGATTGGAAGGCAACAAACACCCCTTTCACGCCCACTATTTCCCCAAATATATCCGATCAAAATTTCTTGATAGCCATTTTGTTCCACGAAGTTTAAAGTTCAGGAAGTTATACCTTTGAGCAGGACACTCTCCCCATACTCTTCAGGGCAAGGGTTATAAGTTATGCTCTGGGGGCATATAAGATTTTTATTTAAATGGGCAACTAACCCTCCTCTCACGCCCACCATTTCCCCAAACACATCCAATCAAAATTTTGAGATATCCATTTTGTTCAACATAGTCGAAAGTTCTGGAAATTAGGTTTTTTGGATAAAAACCCCATCAGAGCTTTCAGTGCAAGGGTTGTAATTTGTGCCCTGGGGGCATATAAGGTTTATGTAGAAAGTGGTTGTAGAAATTTCAAAAGGGGCTCATTTGATTGGAAATTGAAATTGCCCTTTTCAATAGTCGGAAGTGAGTGGAAAGTAATTAACCCCCCTCTCACGCCCTCCATTTCCCCAAACAGATTCAATCAAAGCTTAGAGATAGCCATTTTGTTCAACGTACTTGAAAGTTATGGAAATTATGTATTAAAGGATGACAAACCCCCGAGAGTCCCCAGGGCAAAGGTTGTAAGTTATGCCCAGGGGGCATATAAGGTTTTTAATGATAGACTTGTCGTAAAAACTTCAGAAGCGGCTCATTCAATTGGAAATTGAGAGGGATAGTGCCATTTTTAACAGTTGAAAGTGATTGGACGGTAACTAACCCCTCTCTCACGCCCACCATTCCCCCAAACACATCCAATCAAAATTTTCAGATAGCCATTTTGTTCAACGTAGTAGAAAGTTCTGGAAATTAGGTCTGTGAATATGACAAACCCCCCACCCAGCCCTCAGGGCGAGGGTTGTAAGTTATCCCCTGGGGGCATATAAGGTTTTTATTGAAAGCGTTGTCTTAGAAACTTCAAATGGGCTCATTTGATTGGAAATTGAAAGGGCTAGTGCCTTTTTTAATAGTTGAAAGTGATTGGAGAAAGACTAACGCCCCTCTCACGCCCACCATTTTCCCAAACACATCCAATCAAAATTTTTAGATAACCATTTTTTTTAACGTAGTTGAAAGTTCTGGAAATTAGGTCTTAGAGGATGACAACCACCCTCACAGCCCTTAGGGTAATAGTTGTAATTTATGCCCTGGGGCCATATAAGGTGTTTATAGGAAGTGTTGTCGTAGACACTCGAAAAAGGCTCATTCGATTGGAATTTGAAAGGCCTAGTGCCCTTTTCAATAGTCGAAAGTGATTGGAAGGCTCGACATTTTTATAGTAAAGATCCATGTGGATATAATGTATTTTTTTGTTGTTGTTGTTGTTTAGACCAGGGCACTTTGTATCAAACGAGTTGTCGTAGGAACTTCGAAAAGGGCTCATTCGATTAAAAATAGAAAGGGCTAATGCCCTTTTTAATAGTCGAAAGTGATTGGAGGGAAACTAATCCCCCTCCCACGCCCACTCTCCCATTTGACTTTATGTTTAAAAACTAAATGTTGTCATAAGATTAAATCAAAATGCACTCTGTTAATGCTAATTCCCAATAAGGCATCTCAGCAGTATCCCAAGAACGACTTAGGGTACTATGTTCAAACTTCTGGGGCTGCCTCTGCTATTAAAATTTAACCAGATCCAATTGGCGTAAATACTTCCAAGCTATCAAATAAAGTAAAAAAAGTTTTTTGTGAATGGTATTAAGTTTTCCATTTCAGGTCAACTAAAGGAGGTATGAAACTAAATTAAACACCACTATTTGTGTCCAGATTTTTAAGAGGGTGTATGTTGTTAAAAATTGCTGAAAATTTTTCTCCAGCATACAAATAGCAGGCCGAACTATAAATTCTTAAAAAAAACGAAAAGATTTAAAGTATTATTTTCTTTTTCTCTAAAAAGACTGTAGCAATATAAAACAAACAGAAATTAATTAAAAAAAACTTTCCACAAAATAAGTTTTTTAAAGAAAAGTAAAGAACTCTATTAAACAAAAAATGAGCAAAAATAAAATCAAATAATCTACCAAGCGTGAAACTAACGCAAATTAGCATTGAAAAATAAATAAAACCCGAAACGAGCATTAATTACAATAAATAACCCATTCAAACCTAAAACGAACAGAAATCTAACTTAATCTGGCCTCAAACCCCCTATGCCTTCCCAAGGCCAGAACATAATTTGCACTTTACTGAAAAAATATAAATGAATGTTTATTGTCAGTTTAATATACATTTACTGATATTTAGTAATCAAAATCTTAATACTATTTGATTTATTAAAGTTACAAAAGTAAAAACATTTATATTTTTTCAGTAAAGTGCAAATTATGTTCTGGCCTTTGGAAGGCACAAGGGTTTTGAGCCCAACTTATGTTAATTTCTGCTCGTTTTGAGTATGACTCGGTTATTTATTGTAATTTTTGCTCGTTTTGGGTTTCATTTATTTATCGATGCTGATTTGTGGTAGTTTCACGCTTGGTAGATTATTTGATTTTATTTTTGCTCATTTTTTGTTTAATAGAGTTCTTTACTTTTCTTTGAAAAACTTATTTTGTGGAAAAAGTTTTTTTTTTAATTAATCTTCAGAAAGACCAGTACGACATGCCTCTAAACTAGCTTATGACAGAAAAAAGGAAGACAAAGAAAAGGCACTTAAATCTGGAAGAACCATGGAACTCTGGGCATTGGAACCAGGTTACCCACGTCTAGAGCGATTCGGATCATGCAAGGATAGAGAAAAAAGCGGAATTTTAATATCAATAAATGTATCAAAAGAATTGCCTTATTATGCTGATTCCAAATATATAAGATTCATCAAGTGTTACACTACAAGCATGAGAAAATTTGCATTATTTTCGAAAAAGGAGGGAAACACCCCCTAAAAGTCAAATAATCTTAATGAAATGACACCTAAGGTTAATGCAGTTATGTTGGCAGTGCTTCCAACTTTTTAAACTGTTTTCAAGAAAACTGGTATCCCTTTTATAAGCCATGTTTTTGCTGTCTTTTTCTTCATCAGTGCTATTAAAAGGGTTGCCTTTCAATTGTTGTTTGAGATGTAAGGTATTTTAGCCTGACATCTATTCAGCCTAAAAAATATAGATGTCATAGCAGTTTCCACCAAGACTATCTCAAACTTTTTTTTTAATATATAAAAATGCACTGGGTTGTTACCATGATGGAAGAGGATTCTGCAATGGAGCTTTCTTGAGTGCTTTTTAGATATTTCCACTTTCAATCCCCTTACAAATTCTACGCAATAGGCTTCTGAGACAGTTTTTCATCTTCTGAAAATTGTACAAAAAGTTACAACTCCTTCAGGGTCGAGAAAACAGTTGCCATTACATTACTGACATAATTTTCAGGTATTCTTTGAATGCCCCTTCTGTGGTTTAAATATTCGAGACGCTTGAAAGAAAAAGTAAATGAGCGAAAATGACAGATTCCCAAACTTAAAAATTTTTTTTTTCACATTTTTTGTTACAATGAGGCGAGGATTGCTATTTGGTGGGATGAAGCTACTATGCAACTATGATTTTTCGAAGAAACCATGTTTTACCTACACATATATGATCAGTCGAGTTAATTTTGGACGTCACTTCTAAGGGCTACCAAGTTTTTCTTTGAATTAATTAAAAAAAAAAATTCCGCAAAATAAGTTTTTCAATGAAAAGTAAAGAACTCCATTCAACCAAAAATGAGCAAAAATAAAATAAAATAATCTACCAAGCATGAAACTACCACAAATCAGCATTGATAAATAAATGAAACCCAAAACGAACAAACAATTACAATAAATAACCGAGTCAAACTCAAAATGAGCAGAAATTAGCATGAGTAGGGCTCAAAACCCCTATGCCTTCCCAAGGCCAGAACATAATTTGCACTTTACTGAAAAAATATTAATGTTTTTACTTTTATAACTTTAATAAATCAAATAATATTAGCATTTTGATTACTAAATATCAGTTTGTGTATATTAAACTGACAATGCACATTCATTTGTATTTTTTTCAGTAAAGTGCAAATTATGTTCTGGCCTTGGGAAGGCATAGGGATTTTGAGCCCTACTCATGTTAATTTCTGCTCGTTTTGAGGATGACTCGGTTGTTCATTGTAATTTCTGTTCGTTTTGGGTTTCATTTATTTATTGATAATGATTTTTGGTAGTTCCATGGTTGGTAGATTATTTGTTTTTATTTTTGCTGATTTTTGGTTTAATGGAGTTCTTTACTTTTCTTTGAAAAACTTATTTTGTGGAAAAAGTTTTCTTTTAATTAATTTCTGTTCGTTTTATATTGACATTGTCTTTTCGGGGAAAAAGAAAATAATTCTTTAAATTTTTTCGTTTTTTTTAAGACTTTATAGTTTGGCCTGCTATTTGTATGCTTGAGAAAAATTTTCGGCAATTTTTAACAACATACCCCCTTTTAAAAATCTGGACACAAATAGTAGTGTTTAATTTAGTTTCATACCTCCTCTAGTTGATCTGAAATAAAAAAGTTGATACCATTCGCAAAAAAATCGGTTTACTTTCTTTGATAGCTTGGATACACTTACGCTATTTTGATTTGGTGAAATTTTAAGAGCAGAAGCAGCCCCGAAAGTTTGAACATAATACCCTCAGTCGTTCTTGGGATACTGCTGAGATGCCTTATTGGGAATTAACATTAACACAGTGCATTTTGATTTAATCTTAATGCAACATTTAGTCTTTAAACATAATGGGAAAATGGGAGGGTGGCCGTGGGAGGGGGACTAGTTGCCCTCCAATCACTTTCGACTATTAAAAAGGGCATTAGCCCTTTCTATTTTCAGTCAAATGAGCCGTTTTCGAATTTCCCAAGAAAACTCCTTCGATACGAAGTGCCTTAGTCTAAACAAAAAAAGATAAAAATAATAATACATTGTACCCACATCGATCTTTACTATAAAATTGTCAAGCTTTCGACAATTAAAAGGAGCACTAGACATTTCAATTTCCAATCAAATGAGCCCTTTTTGAAGTTTCTACGACAACGCTTTCTATAAACAGCTTATATACCCCCGGGACATAAATTACAACCCTTGCCCTGAGGGCTGTGAGGGGGTTGTCCTCCCCAAAGACCTAACTATCGAGCTTTCAAATATGTCGAACAACATTGTTGTGCCAAAATTTGATTGGATGTACGTTGGAACATATTGAGCGCGACAATGTGTGCATGTATCCTCCAATTCATTTGTACAGTTAAAAAAGGCACTATCCCTTTAAAATTCCAATTGAGTTTTCCACTTTGAAGTTTCTACAACAAAGCTTTCTATAAAAACCTTATATGCCCCTAGGGCATAACTTGCAACCCTTGCCCTGAGGGCTGGGGGGGTATCAACTTCAAAGACCTAATTACCAGAACTTTGAACTACTTTGAAGAAAATTGCTATCTCAATTTTTTGATAGGATGTGTTTGGGGAAATGGTGGGCGTGAGAGGGGGGTTAGTTGGCTTCCAATCACTTCTGACTATTAAAAAAGGCACTAGCCCTTTCAATTTCCAATCGAATAAGCTCTTTTTGAAATTTCTACGACAAAGCTTTCAATAAAAACCTTATATGTTCCTAGGGCATAACTTACAACCCTTGACCTGAAGGCTGTGAGGGGATTGTTATCTTCAAAGACATAATTTCCGGATCTTTCAACTACATTGAACAAAATGGTAATCTCAAAATTCTGATTGGATGTGTTTGGGGAAACAGTGGGCGTGAGAGGGGGGTTACTTGCCATCCAATCACTTTCGACTATTAAAAAGGGCACTAGCCATTTCAATTTCCAGTCGAATCATTCCTTTTTGAAATTTCTACGACAACCGCTTTCAATAAAAAAAAACTTGTATTCCCCCTGGGCATAACTTACAACCTATGCCCTGAGAGCAGTGGGGGGAGTGTCATCCTAGAAAACATAATTTCCAGAC
This sequence comes from Artemia sp. Qi Xiang Cuo, assembly GCF_049724085.1. Classification (NCBI taxonomy): domain Eukaryota; kingdom Metazoa; phylum Arthropoda; class Branchiopoda; order Anostraca; family Artemiidae; genus Artemia; species Artemia sp. Qi Xiang Cuo. Next base: position 43,921,711 of record NC_142813.1, on the reverse strand, counting down.
TTTTTAACTACGTCGAACAAAGTGGCTATCTCAAAATTTTGATTGGATTTGTTTGGGGAAATGGTGGGTGTGAAAGGGGTGTTAGCTATCCTCCAATCACTTTCGACTATTAAAAGGGTACAAGCCCTTCTAATTTCCAATCGAATGAGCTCTTTTTGAAGTTTCTACAACATAACTATATATAAAAAAAAACTTACATGCCCCCAGGGCATAACTTACAATCCCTGCCCAGAGGGCTCTGACTGGGTTCTCATCCTCAAAGACCTAATTTTTAAAACTTTTAAGTACGTTGAAGAAAAAAGCTATCTTAAAACTTTTATTTGATGTGTTTGGGGAAAAGGTGGGCGTGAGGGGGGGGGGGGTTAGTTGCCCTTCAATAACTTTCGACTATTGAAAAGGGCACTAGCCCTTTGAATTTCCAACCGAATGAGCCATTTTTCAAGTTTCTACGACAAAGTTTTCAATAAAAACCTTATATACCCCCAAGGCATAACTTACAACCCTTACATTGAGGGCTGTGGGGGGAGTGTCATCCTTTAAGATATAATTTCCGGACCTTTCATCTACTTTGAACAAAATTACTATCTCGAAATTTTGATTGGATGTGTTTGGATAAATGGTGGGCATGGAAGGGGTGTTAGTTGCGTTCCAATCACTTTCGACTATTAAAAAGGTCACTAGCCATTTCAATTTGCAATCAAATGAGCCTTTTTTGAAGTTTCTACGACAACACTCTCTATAAAAATCCTTATATGCCCCCAAGGCATAACTTACAACCCTTGCCCTGAGGGCTCTGGGGGGGTTGTCATCCTCAAAGAACTAATTTCCAGAACGTTCAACTACGCTGAAAAAAAGGCTGTCTCAAAATTTTGATTGGATGTGTTTGGGGAAAAAGTGGGCGTGAGAGGGGGGTTGGTTGCCCTCCAATCGCTTTCGACTATTCAAAAGGGCACTAGCCCTTTGAATTTCCAATCAAACAAGCCTTTTTTGAAGTTTCTACGACAAGGCTTTTTATAAAAAAAAACCTTATATGCCCCCAGGGCATAATTTACAACCCTTGCCCTGAGGGCTGTGGGGGAGTTTCCTTCTCAAAAAACATAATTTCTATCTGGAAATCAACTACGCTGAACAAAATGGTTATCTCAAAATTTTGATTGGATGTGTTTTGGGAAATGGTGGGCGTGGAAGGGTGTTAGTCGCCTTCCAATCACTTTCGAGTATTAAAAAGGGCACAAGCCACTCCAATTTCCAATCGAATGAGCCCTTTTCGAAGTTTCTACGACAACTCCTTCGATACTAAGTGCCCTGGTCTAAGACCAAGAATTAAAAAAAAAAAATATGTAATACATTGTGCCAACATCGTTCTTTACTTAGGCAGCGCTATTGCGCTGTCTATGATAATTGTCAGTTTTTTATTTACCAGAATAAAAATTAAGATGTGTCTGAATCATTAGACCTCTCTAGCCCTCAGCTTAATAGATTACAAACAGGCATTTGATATAGCCGATAGAAAAGCTTTAGTTAAGGTCCCTTGTAAGGTAGGCCTACTAATGATTCCATTAAAGTGATAATTACATTAAAGTGACTAGTTTCTTGGGCGAAAAAATATTCCTGCGGTTAAGATGCGAAGTGAAATAAGTAGCTAGATTAATGTTGAATAAAGAGGTAAGTGAAAGTGTGTCTTATCCTTGTTTATATTGATATATGTGCAAAACTCGAAAAAAAATTTAAGAAAATACAAAAAGCAGCAAAACCAATTAATAATGCTGATTCTAAATATACAAAACGTATTTCTTTTCAAATTTCTCATAAAAAGCCATTGATCAAGTACACACACAAAATTTTAATAAGTTTAGAAATTGAAACAAAAATCTCCCAAAAAGGTATTAATCATCATGAAAATTAGACAATAGAATTCAACAGGTATGAATACAGGTTAAATTGTGGTATGCATTTAAAGGTTGATTGTCCTGCTCTCATCAAACCTTTCAAACTGTTATTTCAAATTTGTTTATGTATCTCTACAGTGCCTGAACATTTTTTGGAGAGATCGTTTTTCACGTCAATCCTAAAAAAGGTAAGATTCTGATTGATTGTGCGTTGTTTAGACCGATAATGGTTTCCTTTAACGTTAGTAATCTTTTTTAGTATCTTGTCCTTCGATCTACTATCTCTGATGCGTATTTGGTTAAAATCAGATTGGCTTTTCTGCAGGAATAGGTTGTCAGCAGGCTCTTCGTATTCTGGTTAAGTTAATTACTGGAGCTACTAAGTAGGGATTTGAGCAACATCAGTGCGCTCTGGATCTCTCTAAGGTTTTTGTCAGCGTTACCCATTCTCAGGTCGTTTCTCACTATTTAGTCATGGGATTACTTTTTCAACAGTAATATATTCTCAGCTGTTGGTATTCAAAGTCGTTTTTGCCAATTAAAACGGATAGAAAGTTTTCTGGAATTTAAATTCTCATATGCTCCATCGAAGATTCCGGCAAGGAGCTGTCTTTTTCCTTCTGTTTCAAGAATTTGTTTTTCGTTTGTCTTCAAGAACCGGAGTTCGATTTCCCGGCAGAGAGAATTTTTTATTATAGGACCCAGAGATCAAACCTGGCTGCAGCAACACGCTACAGGGTTGACCTTAGTAGTCAAGAAGCGTGGTTAATCGGATTACTTCACTCTATTCCTTCTCGTTATGTTTTTGATTCAGTAAATATTCCTTATCTAGTCTACTCCTAACAATGTTCTTTTGTTGAACAAGATTCAAAAAGGGTTTTCTAAAGATGATGTTGGGTAACGAGAAGATCAATCATGTGAACAGCTCCACCTAGCTAGGTAGTATTATTTGTAAAGACGGTGGGTACAGCGAAGAGCTTAAAAGTAGAATAGCCAAGGCCCAGGGTGTTTTTTCATAATTGAAAAAAGTTGGAAGAATAGGACGATAAGTCTGCAAGCCAAGATTAGAATAAAAGCTACAGTGACAACAGTGGTTAAGTAGGCTATGATTCTGAAGCATGTGCACTCCGAAAGACGATTTGCTAGACGTTTTCCAGAGATATTGCCTACGGATCGTTTTGGGTACCCAACTGACTGACCGCATTTCATACAGTAAGCTGTACGAAGAATGTGGTTCAGTCTCGCGTTATGGGGCTATAAGGAAAGTAAGATTGAGATGGTTAGAGCACGTTCTGTGGACGAAGGATGACAGATTGCCAAAGCCTGTTATTGTCGGACAACCGTCTAGGACCAAACAACAAGCAGGTCGCCCCCGATTTGGGTGGGAGGATGTCTTGAGGAAAGATTTAAGAGAAATGGGAACTTCTTGGGATGGTGTAAAGAGGGAGGTTTTGAATAAATTGGGATGGAGGAGAAGCGAGCGTAGCTGTCTTGCCCGCAGGCGGCTTGGTGCTGCTTGGTTCCTCAACACCTCGCTTTTTATGCTATTTTTTTTTTTTAAGCAGAGTTGGTACAAAGAGTCAAACTTCAGGGTAAAGAGCGAGGTGCTGAGGAGTGATCAGCCTGTTTCATATACGGAATAGTTTCTGTTCGTTTTAATTTTTAATGCTGCTCCTTACTTTTAGTGGAAAAAACTTATTTTTTTGTTTAAAAGTATACAGAATACACATGAATAAACATAGAATACTAACTAGAGTTTGCTTTGAAGTTTCTCCTCTATCAAACAGTTCGTGGTAACAAACTGTAAGTAAGGAGCGACCCAGCTCAATAGTAACCGAAAGTCTAAAAACCGCAAATTTGATACCAATAGACACATTAAAAGAATCAGGTTTTGATAATAATTTCAAATAGATAAGTTTCATCAAGTTTAACCCATCAAAAGTTACACGCCTGAGAGAATTTGCCTGATTTTCAAAAAAAGGGGTAAACACCCTCTTAAATTCATAGAATCCTAATGAAAATCACACCATCAAATTCAGCGTATCAGAGAACCCTGCTGTAGAGGTTTCAAGCTCCTATCTGCAAAAATGTGGAATCTTGTATTTTTTGCCAGAAGAAAGATCACGGATGCGTGTTTATTTGTTTTTTTGCTTTTTTCTGTGTGTGTTTTTCCCCAGGGGTGATCGCATCGAGCCAGTGGTTCTAGAATGTCCTGGGAGGGCTCATTCGAACGGAAATTAAAAGTTCTAATGCCCTTTTTAAGTGACCAAAAAAATGGAGGACACTAGGCCCCCTCCCAAGATTTTTGTTCCAAAGTCACCCGATCAAAATTTTGAGATAGTCATTTTGTTCAGCATGGTCGAAAATATAATAAATATTTTTTTTAAAATGACTTATTCTCCCAAGGTCCCCGGGGGGAGGGCTGAAAGTTATGAACTTACCCAATTTTTACATATAGTATTGGTTATTGGGAAGTATACAGACGTTTTCAGGGTTTTTTTCTGGTAGCAGGGGGGTGGTTGTGTTGGAGGATCTTTCCATGGGGGAAGGGACATTGCTATGAAGTTGGCACCGGATTTCCCAGCATTATTTAAAAAAACGATCAGAAGTTAAATTAAAAAACAAGTTTTCAACTGAAAGTAAGGAGCAACATCAAAACTTAAAACGAACAGAAATTATTACGTATATGATTGGGTTCGCCCCCTAGTCAGTACCTAGCTCTTTAAGCCAACGATTTTCTAGTACTTTCATTAGAGCTATTTATTCTAATTAACGGCCTTTGTGATTAAGGGGTCATTTTTAAAGAATTGGAACAAAATTCGAAGTTTAGCGTAAAAAGCGAGGTATTTACTAGGCGGTGAACCCCCTAATATAGGTATTAAAAATATATGAATATAGAAGTTCGTTACGTAAGTTAATTCGTAAGTTACGTATATTTGTTACTAATAAAAACGTTCGTAAATCATAGGCAGCGCGCTAGCGCTGCCTAAGTAAAGAACGAGGCGGGCACATTGTGTTTTTTTGTTGTTTTTTTCTCCCTACCCGGGAACTTCGTATCGCAGGAGTTGTCGTAGAAACTTCGAAAAGGGCTCATTCAATTGGAAATTCGAGTGGCTTGTGCCCTTTTTAAGAGTCGAAAGTGATTGGAGGGCAACTAGCCCCCCCCCCCACGTCCATCATTCCCCCAAGCACATCTAATTAAAAATTTGAGATCGCTATTTTCTTCAGCGTAGTTGATTTCCAGATAGAAAATATTTTTTTGAGGAGAAAATTCCCCCACAACCCTCGGGGCAAGGGTTTTAAGTTATGCCCTGAGGGCATATAAGATCAATGTTGACTCAATGTACAGTTTATTTTTTTTCTTTAAAGCAGGGCACTTCATATGGAAGGGATCGTCGTGGAGACTTCAAAAGGGGTTCATTCGATTGGAAATCGAGAGTTCTAGTGCCTTTTTAATAGTCAAAAGTGATTGGAGGGCAACTAGCCCCCCCCCTCACGCCAATCATTCCCCCCAACACATCCAGTCAAAAGTTTGAGCTAGCCATGTTGTTCAGCGTAGTTGATTTCCTGATAGAAAATGTGTTTTTGAGGAGGACACTCCCCCACAACCCTCAGGGCAAGGGTTTTAAGTTATGCCCTGGGGGCATATAAGGCTTTTATAGAATGTGTTGTCGCAGGAAATTCGCAACAGGCTCATTCGATTGGAAATTAAAAGGCCTAGTGCCCTTTTTAACAGTCGAAAGTTATTGGAGGGCAAATCGCCCCCCCCCCCCCCCTCCACGCCCATCATTCCCCTAAACACATCCAATCAAAATTGTGAGATAGCCATTTTGTTCAGCGTAGTTGATTTCCAGATAGAAAATATGTTTTTGAGGAGGACACTCCCCCACAACCCTCAGGACAAGGGTTTTAAGTTATGCCCTGGGGGCATATGAGGCTTTTATTGAAGGCGTTTTCATAGAAACTTACAAACAGGCTCATTCGATTGGAAATTCAAAGGGCTAGTGCCCTTTTTAATAGTCGAAAGTGATTGGAGGGCAACTAGCCCCCCCACACCCCCATCGGTCCCCCAAACACATCCAATCAAAATTTGAAATAGCCATTTTGTTCAGCGTAGTTTATTTCTAGATAGAAAATGTGTTTTTGAGGAGGAGACTCCCCCACAGCCCTCAGAGCAAGGGGTTTAAGTTATGCCCTGGGGGCATATAAGGCTTTTATAGAAGGCGTTGTCATAAAAACTTCAAAAAAGCCTCATTCGATTGGAAATTCAAAGGGCTAGTGCCCTTTTTAATATTCGAAAGTGATCTGTGGGAAACTAGCCCTCCCCCCCCCCCCACGCCCATCATTCCTCCCAACACATCCAAACAAAATTGTGAGATAGCCATTTTGTTCAACGTCTTTGATTTTTAGATAGAAAATAGGTTTTTTAGGAGGACACTCCCCCACAACCCTCAGGGCAAGGGTTTTAAGTTATGCCCTGGGGGCATATAAGGCTTTTATAGAAGACGTTGTCGTAGAAACTTCAAAACAGGCTCATTCGATTGGAAATTCAAAGGGCCAGTGCCCTTTTTCATAGTCTAAAGTGATTGGAGGGTAACTAGCCCCCCCCCCCCACGCCCATCATTCCCCCAAACACATCCAATCAAAATTTTGAGATAGGCATATTGTCAGCGTAGCTGATTTCCAGATAGAAAATATCTCTTTGAGAAGGACACTCCCCCACAACCCTCGGGACAAGAGTTTTAAGTTATGCCCTCGGGGCCATATAAGGCTTTTATAGAAGGCGTTGTCGTAGAAACTTCAAAACAGGCTCATTCGATTGGAAATTTAAAGGGCTATCGCCCTTTTTAATGGTCGAAAGTGATTGGAAGGCAACTAGCCTCCCCCCCCCATGCCCATCTTTACCCCAAACCGCCAATCAAAATTTTGAGATAGCCATTTTGTTCAGCGTAGTTGATTTTCAGCTAGAAAAAGGTTTTTGACGAGGACACTCGTCCACAACCCTCAGGGCAGAGGTTTTAAGTTATGCCCTGGGGGCATATAAGGTTTTATAGAAGGCGTTGTTGTAGAAACTTCAAAACAGGCTCATTTGATTGGAAATTCAAAGGGCTAGTGCCTTTTTTAATACTTGAAAGTGATTGGAGGGCAACTAGCTCCCCACGCCCATCATTCCCCCAAACACATCCACTCAGAATTTTGAGATAGCCATTTTGTTCAGCGTAGGCTAGTTGATTTTCAGATAGAAAATATGTTTTTTAGGAGGACACTCCGCCACAACCCTCAGGGCAAGGGTTTTAAGTTATACACGACTCAAAAAGGTTACTAAAAGTTTTTCAACTTCCCGGTTCACCTTGCCGAAAATGTCATTATAATACGACACCCAAGTATGAACTGCTATAGGACTTTCAGAAAAATCACTACTAAGCTTATCTGAATTCAGAACATGAGACCACTCCTTTCTCGACGCAGGAAAATCAAAACCAGATACCCTAGACTGCCGTAAACGTTTTTGATAAGCACGCTTGGCACTTTGCTTCAGATCGAAGACAACTCGATTTGGCCGACTGAAGGACAACCTTATTCGTAGCCAAAACCTAGTTTTATTCTTGACAACTTTTAATTCTGGGTCCAAAACCCCTTCTGATTTTCTAGTTTTAACTTTAATCTTATCTAGAGGAACAGCAGTCGCGTCTGCTTGTTTTAAGTACCAAATTATTTTATCGTAATATTCATTTAGAGACTGCTTATCATTTGAGAAACGGTCAGTAACTTGAAGCAAATGGTAAGGAACTTTTATAGAACCCAATAATGCGGACAACGTAGTAATATAAAATGCAAAATTGGCTCTACTCCAGTTATTCCTGTAATACCACTTAGAACTTTGTGTAAATGGTCTAGTAGAACGGGAAGCGACTAGTGAAGCTAAGAACGAAATCGGGAGGTGGTCAATATCACGATAGTCGTCATGAACAAGAACAGTCGATACATTAATATTTGGCGAGGAAATTGCATGGTCGATATTAGACAAACTTCCAGATTGGTGAATATGTGAATAATCAACACTTTTCTCGACTATTTTATAAGCAGAAAAAGCATCAAGGACTATATCGGATCGAACTGACAGACTTGTAATATCTGTGTTGAAGTCACCAACCACTATGAAATCACAACCAGTTGATACAACAGACGCAAGAATAGCCTTAAGATTTGCCGAGGCTTTCATATACGCGTTTAAAGCGGAAATAGTTTTTTTTTGTTACACGGGAGATACACATTTATCAGCACAGCATTACCAAACCGAACCGCAAGGATGAATTTATCACTGTAAAAAACACTGGAGAGAGCAAACTCAGGTTATTCTTAACAATGCACGCGAGGCCTCCAGAAGGTCTACCAAAAGTGACCTCAGCATTAGTTGTAAAAACGGAATGATATTACGACTTCTTTTTAACACGTTAATACTAGTAGAAGTCAGGAGGTGTTCTTGAAGGCATACTATGTCAAACTGTTCACACAATTCATCAATCATATGCTCCTTTAAACGAGTACCATTTATATTAAGCGAAACAATCGAAACAGGCACAATCATTTCTTCTTGGCAATGATATCTCTCAGCACTTTGCATCTAAGACTAAAGGAGGCATGATTTTCACCATAATTGGCACATCTTGCATCAAGCTGGCAGGGAAAATCCTTGGTCGAAATATGTGTGCCCCCACAGCGTGCACACTTCGCAACCAAACTTGCACAATCAGCTACTCTATGGTCTGGCGAACGGAATTTTAGACATCACTGAGGTGTTGACAGATATTCTTTCACAGATAAATATTCATATCCAAGTTTAACACCATTTTGCATAGCCTTGGCTTTTGACATGGAGTCACAAAACTCAAGCTTAACCGTGCCAGTGCCACCGAGCCGCATAGCTTCCACCACACCTGGATATCCTTGAAAGAATGAGAGGTCTAAGTCTTTCGATATTCCTCTGACTATCCCGAAAAGCCGCTTAGTAATCACCTTGGATGGAGATTCTTCTAAAATCACTGAAATAGAGTCTTTGAATTTTTTAGCAGCAGATTTTTTAACATTGATCAGCTATTTGTCACCTCGCAAACTCAGGTTGGTAACTGCATCATGACAGCTCACTTTATCAAGCACTTCTTTGCATTTTTTCGGGTCATTTACTGTTTTCGGCACTTTAGAGACAACAACAGTGGTGTGAGAGTCAGTTGACGGCATCGCACGGGCAGGCAGTGGTGGAAATTGATTATCATACGAATCGAACTTACTTGAAACAGTCTTTAGGAAGTGTTTCATTCTATTCAATTTCGCGTTCAAACTCGAATAAACCAAAGCAGGGATGACAGGTACATCATTTGGAGAACGAATTACAAACATCGGTAGGTCTATGTCTTCATCGTCACATTTCTCGATATACTTAACATATCCTTCAGATGGCTTTCCAAAGCCTTCGGCCCCTGTCTTCTCGGAAGCTCAGTCCCAGGTACAGCCGCATCGTAGAGGAGTTTCTTTTAGCCTCGATTACACTCAGCAAGTATAGACAAAACTCATTTCAACACGGTGTCATTCCATTTTTAGTACCCCTATTGCAAATGTTAAGCTACAAAAAAATTAAAACCGGCAAAAATACAAGTCCACATGACACTAGTATTTGCGAGAACAATAGTGACAAGGGGCATCGCCTCAGACGACATTTAGTGTTTAACTACCAAGTCCTTATAATTCAAGGGAGTAACACTCCTGGCTGGTACTACGGCCCTTGTAACACAACCCTCCCTTCTTCCGCTTACTAATTTACAAAATTAAATTATAAACCGAATCGCAAATCAAATTGAAAAGATATTAAAATAGTAAATGAACTTATACGTATGAGTTAGTAAATATATCCAAATAGTAAAATAGTTTGTCAATATAAATTTATTATTTCACTTATTTTGAAACTGATGGTCACTGCAATACACTGTAATTTATTCCAAATTTAATCCGGCTTAAATATCAATAGATGTTCACGGGTCAAATGCGAAATGATAACTATTTGTAATATTTGTGTATATACAGTACTATTTGTACTATAACTATACAGTACTATTTGTGTCCAGATTTTTAAAAGGGTGTATGTTGTTAAAAATTACTGAAAATTTTTCTCCAGCATACAAATAGCAGGCCAAACTATTAAGTCTTAAAAAACGAAAAGATTTAAAGTGTTATTTTCTTTTTCCCTAAAAAGACTATCTCAATATAAAACGAACAGAAATTAATTAAAAAAAACTTTTTCCACAACATAAGTTTTTCAAAGAAAAGTAAAGAACTCCATTAAACAAAAAATGAGCAAAAAGAAAATTAAATAATCTACCAAGCTCGAAACTACCACAAATCAGCATCGATAAGTAATGACACCCAAAACGAACAGAAATTACAATGAATAACCGAGTCAAACTCAAAACGAGCAGAAATTAACATAAGTTGGGCGCCAAACCCATTTGCCTTCCCAAGGCCAGAACAAAATTTGTACTTTACTTAAAAAATACAAATGAATGTGTATTGTAAGTTTAATGTAGATATACTGATATTTAGTAATCAAAATTTTAAAATTATTTGATTTATTAAAGTTTTAAAAATAAAAACATTTATATTTTTTTCAGTAAAATGCACATTATGTTATGGCCTTGGGAAGGCATAGGGGTTTTGAGCCCAACTTATGTAGTAAAATTAGTATGCAAATTTTGTTTTAATTATTCATGTACGGTGAGTCAATAGCAAAACCTGCATTAATTCAAAAACATTCAAAAATTAAATAAAAAAACAATTTTTTTAACTGAAAGTAAGGAGCGAAATTAAAACTTAAAACGAACGAAAATTGTTCCGTATATGAAAAGGGCTGTCCCCTCCTCAACGCCCTGCTCTTTACGCTAATGTTTTACTCTTTCTCACAACTCTATTTTTAAAACAATAAAAAACTTTAGCGAAAAGAGCAAGGCGTTAAGGAGGGGACAGCCCCTTTCATATACGGAATAATTTCAGTTCGTCTTAAGTTTTAATGTTGCTCCTTACTTTCAGTTAAAAAAAACTAGTTTTTTTTTATTTAATATTAGTAAGTCACATGCTTTTTATAATTTGAAAACGTGATTTCGGGAACGGTTGTCCATTTCACTATATCCTGATAATAAAATTAAAAAAAAAAATTATTTGCTTCATCAGATCTTGTCAGCTCTTAATTGCATCTTTTCCTACTTCTTCACAATTTGTAATTCAATAAGTACTTTAAACCCAAATAATTAGGTCAAGCAGCTATTTACTAACAGTGCTAAAATGTTTTTTTTTTTTTTCCTACTTGCTTTAATCAAAACTGAAAGAAGTAAAATACATTAAAAACAGGGATACAATAAAGTAACTACAGTAAAAAATAGTAACAGCTGTCTGTTTGAATAGTTTTTTTGAGAGAATACAGCTGCAAAAAGAAATCGGTACTTCCACACATAACTTGCATGCAACTTAGAGAAGGTTCCTATAACATAAGCTAAGAAAAGTGTCAAAGTATATATTTTGACCTTTGAGAAGGCCGTTAGGTAGGATGTCAATGGTTGAAAAGCGAATGATGGCGTTAAACACCAAAGCCGCACAATGTGCCACCTTGACCCTTCAGAGCGTAGACAACATCCAGTGTAGTTAGTTACAGTGTTTCTATAAGCATGCTTAGCGTAAGTAACAGCGTCGTGAATTACATTTTTGAGAAAAACTTTAAGAACGACTCTTGTTTCATCGTAAACTAGGCCAGAAATGCGTTTTGTTCCACCGCGGCGAGCCAATCTTCTGATTACTGACTTTAGGCCTGTTTTTTCACTCATCAATGTGCTAAGATCTTACATCTTTTGTCAGAAAACGCTTAAAAGTGAAATCTTTGAAGAAAGATCTTACATCTTTGGTCGTTTTTGTGCAAAGGTCTTTCATCATTCTGCTCTGATCAGCAGTCGGAGAACAATGATCGGAGAGTAGATCATCTATGTTTTCTCATCATTGTTCTATATGGCAAAACAGTGGCGGTCTTCACACTTTTTGCTAACATCAGTGAGCTGTAAGATCTTAGAACAAAGATGAGTTAAAAAACAATAATCTTTGCAGAAAGATGTAAGATCTTAGTGCTAAAAAAGAGGCCTTTTGTGATCCCTTGAAAGTTGTTATGAAGTCTGCGATGACTTTTGCACCTCCTTTGCCAAGTGAATAAATAAATGAAACCCATAACGAACAGAAATTATAATAAATAACAGAGTCAAACTCAAACTGAGCAGAAATTAACATGAAGGGTTCAAAACTCTATGCCTTTCCAGGGCCAGAACATAATTTGCACTTTACTGAAGAAATATTAATGTTTTTAGTTTTATAACTTTAATAAATCAAATAATATTAACATTTTGATTACTAAATATCAGTATATATATATATATATATATATATATATATATATATATATATATATATATATATATATATATATATATATATATAATAAGATGACAATGCACATTCGTTTTGGGTTTTATTCATTTATCGATGCTGATTTGTGGTATATTCACAATTGGTAGATTAATTGATTTTATTTTTGCTCATTTTTGGTTTAATGGAGTTCTTTACTTTTCTTTGAAAAACTTATTTTGTGGAAAAAGTTTTTTTATTTAATTTCTGTTCGTTTTACATTGACACAGTCTTTTCAGGAAAAAAGAAAATAATACTTTAAATCTTTTCGTTTTTTTAAAGACTTTATGGTTTGGCTTGCTCTTTGTATGCTGGAGAGAAATTTTCAGCAATTTTTAACAACATACACTCTTTTAAAAATCTTGATAAAAATATTAGTTTTTAATTTAGTTTCATACCTCCTCTAGTTGACCTGAAATAGAAAACTTGATACCATTCGCAAAAAAATCTGTTTACTTTCTTTGATAGATTGGATACACTCACGCTATTTTGATTTGGTTAAATTATAAGAGCAGAAGCAGCCCCGAAAGTTTGAACATAATACCTCCAGTCGTTCTTGGGATAGGCCTACTGCTGAGATGCCTTATTGGGAATTAGCATTAACACTGTGCATTTAGATTTAATCTTAAGGCAACATTTATTTTTTAAATATAATGGGCAAATAAAGGGATTGGCGTGGGAGGGGGACTAGTTGCTCTCCAATCACTTTTGACTATTAAAAAGGGCATTAGCCCTTTCTATTTTCAATCGAATGAGTCATTTTCGAAGTATTTACGACAACTCCTTCGATACGAACAGCCCTGGTCTAAAAAAAAAAAATAATAATAATATATTGTACCCACATTAATCTTTACTATAAAAATGACAAGCCTTCCAATTACTTTCGACTATTAAAAAGGGCACAAACCCTTTCAATTTCCAATTGAATGATTCCTTTTTGAAGTTTCTACGACGACGCTTTCTATAAAAAAAAACTTATAACTTACAACCCCTGCCCGGAGGGCTAGGGGGGAGTGTCATCCTCAAAAACATAATTTCCGGGCTTTTTAACTACGTCGAACAAAAAAGCTATCTCAAAATTTTGATTGGATGTGTTTGGGGAAATGGTGAGTGTGAGAGGGGTGCTATTTGTCCTCCAATACAATACGACCATTAAGAAGGGAACAGGCGCTTCAAACTTGGAGTTAAATTAATTTTATTTTAAGTGTTTAGCACCTCGTCATCTATAAAAAGTTTATATGCCCCCAGGGCATAACTTACAACCCTTGCCCCGGGGGCTCTGAGGGGGCTATCATCCTCAAAGACCTAGTTTCTGAAACTTTTAACTACGTTGAACCTAATGGCTATCTAAAAATTTGATTGGATGTGTTTGGGGAAAAAGTGGGTGTGAGGGCACTAGTACTTTGAATTTTCAATCGAATGAGCCCTTTTTCAATTTTTTTATGACAAAGCTTTCATTTAAAACCTTTTGTGTCCCCAGGGCATAACTTACAACCCTTACCCTCAGGGCTTTGGGGGGAGTGTCATCCTCAAAGATCTAATTTATAGACCTTTCAACTACGTTGAACAAAATGGCTATCTCAAAATTATGATTGGATGTGTTTGGATAAATGGTGGGCATGGAAGGGGTGTTAGTTGCCTTCAAATTATTGTCGACTTAAATTAAATTAAAAAGGGCGCTTGCCCTTTCAATTTCCAATCAAATGAGTCCTTTTTGAATTTTTTACGACAACACTTTCTATAAAAACCTTATATGCCTCCAGGGCCTAACTTAAAACGCTTGTCCTAAGGGCTCTGGTGGGGGGGTTGTCATCCTCAAAAGACCTAATTTCCAGAACTTTCAACTACATTGAACAAAATGTCTATCTCAAAATTTTGATTGGATGTGTTTGGGGAAAGGGTGGGTGTGAGAGGGGGGTTACCTGCCCTCCAATCACTTTCGACTATTAAAAATGGCACTAGCCCTTTGTATTTCCAATCAAATGGGCCTTTTTTGAAGTTTCTACGACAACTCTTTCTTTAAAAAACCTTATATACCCCCAGGGCATAACTTACACTCCTTGCCCTGATGGCTTTGGGGGAGTGTCCTCCTCAAAAACATAATTTTTAGCTGGAAATCAACTACGCTGAACAAAATGGCTGTCTCAAACTTTTGATTAGATGTGTTTGGGGAAATGGTGGGCATGGAAGGGGTGTTAGTTGCCTTCCAATCACTTTTGTGTATTAAAAAGGGCACAAGCCACTCCAATTTCCAGTCGAATCAGCCCTTCTCGAAGTTTCTACGACAACTCCTTTGATACGAAGTGCCCTGGTCTAAAGGGAAAAAAATAATAAATAATACATTGTACCAACATCGTTCTTTACTTAATAGTAGGGGAAAGATACGGAAAAAAATGGTCGAACCAGGAAAAAATTGGTATAGAAATAATTTTTGCACCACTGTGTTCAGAAAAGAGAGCTCTACAACATATCAAAAATCTAAATCTCCATCCCGTTGCGAAATTCCCTTTTTTTTCACGTTTTTTGCGCCTATTTTTTAGATATTTCCAGAATCCGAGAATGAGGAACCGTGAAAAGAAAAGTAGTTTATTGATGGTTTCCCTTTTAAGAAACGATTGTTTTTTGTGCTCTTTTATTAGACAGAAAAATAACTTTTAATAATTTAATTCTTTTTTTTTTTTTGTTTTTTTTTTTTTATTAATTAAAAAAAAAAAATAAAAAAAAAAAAAAAAAAAAATCAAGCGACACAGGATCACAGGGTATTTTTCGAAGAGGAGCACGAATTTTCGGTTAATTTTTCCCCATCTGAACAAATAGCCTACCGGCGTTCCGAATCCATTTCTTTTCCTACCGAGCTTTATTGGTGACGACATTTTCAGCCAGCTGGAAAGTCCCTTCTGATATTCACTTTCTGTTACACCATGCCTTGATCGTGCGCTCTTTTCAAAAGTGCTTCAGTCTACTGAATCCTTTCGAGCTACTCCTCTACAAAAAAACTCCTCAGATGGACAGTATTGCGGAGTCCAATTAGAGACTTGATATAAGAACGTTTTGTTTGTTTTTCTTGCCAATGAGTTCCTAGCGTAACTACTTGGAAGCGAAGAGGACTCGGAGGAAGGAAATACAGAAAGGAAAGAAGCCTCTACGCTCGTCCTACCTCTCTTTTCTGACACATATTTTATCAGCGCCATCTGTCTCAAGAAAACTTAAGTACAGCAAACAAGTCGCTAGAGTGCAGCACGGTCGACGCCGCTAGGCGGAACGAAAAAGCTATTTCTCTAGTGGAAGCGAGAGTACTATCGCCGGTCCCTTTCGCGGATGTGACTGTCAGATTTCCCTGGTCAAGAATCCTTAAAACACCCATGATACTCGACGCCGGCCCTCAATAAGATTGACAGTTCATTTATTTTAGTAACCTATCTGAACTGGGGAGGGTTTAGCTACAGATTTTTCGGTTCAGAATCAGGGTTTTCGTTGTAACATTCACCGACAACTCCACTTATTCCCATACTTATATTCAATTATTACTTATACTACTTATACTTATACTACTTATACTCACTTATTCCCAGTTCTCTTTTTTAGATGGCGGAGACCGCAGTTTTATGTCCCCTTTGTGAACGTTCAATAGACACCTCAGAATCGTCGGTACTGGCAGAAAAAGGAGCTACGGCAATCAATGAAGCTAGCAAAACGAGAGGTACCAGCATCTCTGTCAAGGCAGGGAACCAAGTCCATGTTACTTGCAGAAAGACTTTCACAAACAAAATATACCTGTCGAAAATTGAGAATGAGAGACGACGAACCTTGCAAGAAAAGACGGAAGCAGAAAAAGTGGTACTCCGATCACGGACTCCAAGTTTCAACTTCCAAGAGTGTTGCTTTTTCTGCACTACAAGGATAAATCTCAAAACTACCCACAGAAAAGGACACGAGTGGTACAAGGTTCGGACTAAAGACTTTGAAGAGAGTATAAAGGCAGTGTGCAAAAGCCGTGATGATGATTGGTCAAATAACGTTTTCCGCCAAATATGTGCAGTGTCAGACCTGCACGCAGCTGACGCAGTTTATCACAAAGCCTGTTTTTCAATATTTCAATTAAATAAGAGCCTTCCAGCCAGATTTGCAACACAAGAACTTTTTGGAATATTCGAAGATACTGAGCCAGATAAAAAACATCCAAAAAGGGGGAGGCCAGGTCAAGATGAAAGATATCAGGTGTTTTTGAAGCTGGCTACTTTTTTTAAAGAAAATGACGAAGAACAGTATACAGTCAGTGAGCTTGTTGTTAAAATGGGAGAGCTTTTTAATGGGACAGACCTTGAACCGTACTCTAACAAGTACTTGAAGAGCAAGCTTCTGGAATATTTCAGTGACCAGCTAGTATTTGCAACTATTGACGGTAAGGCTGACGTGGTGACATTCAAAGAAAAAGCATCAGCGATACTCCAGAATTTGTATTACTTGGACAAAACCGATAACGAAGAGAGTGAGAAAATCAAGCTTATTAGAGCAGCAGCAAAGATTATCAAAAGTGATATCAAAGGACTGCCAGCACAGAAGGAATCATATATGACCGCAAAGCAGATTTCTTCTGGAGAACAGCTGAAAGGCTCTCTACATATTAGCCTAATGGTGTTCTTAGATGAAATATTCGTTGGAACCGATATTTCCTTCAAAGTGCTTGCCATTGGCAATTCCATCGTTCAAGCAGCTCGCCTGCGTGCCCTCATTTGTCCACTGCAACTAGGCTTAGCAGTGCTTTTGGATCACCATTTCAAGTCCAGATTTCTTATTGACACTTTACACAGCCATGGATTCTGCTCCTCCTATGCTGAAGTCCAGAAATTTAAACGCTGTGCATCAGTCAATGATGAATCTAGCCTTGCAGGAGTTACCTCCGCACATGCTGTGCAGCATGTAGCTGATAATGCAGATCACGATGTTTGCACGATGGACGGAAGAAACACTTTCCATGGGATGGCTCTGCTAGCAACAGTCATGCCTCCTCTCATTAACAGCCGATCACCAATTCCGAGAGTTGAAGTTTCATTATATTAAGTAGCCCAAAAAGGAAAAATTTCCATCTACCCTTACCGCTTAAGTGAGACAGTGCTTTCAAAGGTGCAATATGAGAATATCCCTGCCAGAAATGTCAACGACCCGTATGCCTCACTCGATCAGCTCTGGTTAGCTACCAGTTTCCTGAATGTCCCAAGACCGAGCTGGAATGGATTCATGCAGTCAGTTTTCTCTAACGAAATACGTCATAAAACAGGAAACCTTCGCAGCAAGGCAAGCGTCTTGTTTTTGCCCATGATTGACCTCCCGTCTAGCAACGAATCCTGCCTTTACTCAATCTTGCGCTTTGTAGCTTCGCATGGCAGAACCTACGGATTCACACCCGTTCTCACATTTGACCAGCCGCTCTGGTGGAAGTCTATGAAGATCGTCAAGTCCGACACGACGAATGAGCTGAGTAGTATTGTTCTCAAGTTAGGCGGTTTTCATTTGATGATGAGTTTCATCAGATTCATGGGACACCTTTTGCAAGGTTCTGGTCTGAAAGAGGTTCTGCAATCGGTATATGTGACTGGTGCAGTGCCGCACATTCTTTCTGGAAAAGCGATTTCTAGAGCTGTTCGATCTCACATTCTCGTGAGCTCGGCCATTTATGCTCATCTCCTCGAAGAATAGCAAGCGACGTTGACGTCTCTAGACATGTCTACTGTCTTCGCTAACGTACTGGATGGATACCTCCCACCCGAAGATCTCAGTCATGATCCCCAGCTCAAGCAACTTGAAAAATTTCTCAAGCAGAGACGCCAAGACCTGCTGACTCAGAGAACTGCGAAGCTCTGGTTTCAGTATCTTGACATGGTTGGGATACTGCTTGAGTTCATACGTGCCGAGAGACTAGACCTGTGGGATTTGCACCTACAATCTGCAGTAGAGATGCTTCCGTTTCTAGCAGCATCTGGACATAACCTCTATGTCAAGTAGGTCTGGATATACCAGCAAGAGATGGCTAAGCTTCAAACTAGTCACCCACCAATCTTCGAAGCATTTGAACAGGGAGGTCACACCATTAGAAGATCAGAGCGACGCTGGGCTGGGCTCTCGGCAGATCTTGTCATCGAGCAGGAGTATATGAGAAGTCTGAAAACATCGGGCGGTCTTACAACTGGAGGTGGGATGACAGAACAGCAGAGAGCCATTTGGGTTCTGTCAAGACCAGCATGCCTGGAGATCAACCTCTTGATGCAAAATTTGACAAAAATTGGTTACTCGACAAGTGAGCAGCACCGCGACATGAGTTCCAGTAGAAAGGAGCGTGACTTCAACGATACCAAGAAGCTCGTGGGATACTTCAGAGAATCTTCTCCGTTCAGAGGTGACAATCGGCTTAGAAACATTGCCAACGGCATAACTTCTTCCCAAGATATTAATGTTGACGAGGCCGATGTGTCTGGAAAGTTGATTCTAAGTAAGATGACGGGAAAAACCTTGAAGGAGCAATTCTTCAAGAAAAAAGACCAAGTGACCCTAATGAATGCCAAAAAGGCGGGGTCCTCTGTGGTAGCGCATATAGATCCGGCGCTCCTTTTCCAGCGGTTTATAATAGTAGCCCAACAAACTGACCTCCGAGAAGAATACTTCAAGTACGAACTTTGTACGATTCCTCCTTCTCTTTTCGAAAGCGATGGCCTTATGAGAAAAGAAAATAAGCCAGAGCTTACAAAAGCGATCTTTCAGGCTTGCGGGATCGAGACTCAGTAACCCTCAAGACCCGCTTCTGCGTGTAACATCATCTTGGATGGTGGTTCTCTTCTACATCGAGTTCCATGGAAGGTAGGGTCAACCTTCAAGGTCATCTTTGCTTCATACGTCCATTACGTACAAGCAAGGTACCCTAGTGCAATCGTTGTGTTTGACTGATATGAAGGTGGTCCAGCAATCAAAGATGCTACCCATTTACGTCGAGCAAGGATGGTTGGCCGCCAAGTTTTTTTCACCGAAGAGATGACCCTCTGCATGAAGAAAGAAGAGTTTCTTTCATGTGAGACAAACAAAGGACGTTTCCTGAAGCTGCTCGGCAACCATTTGGAAGCCGTAGGTTTCCGAATTTTCCACTTGGAAGGAGACGCCGACGTTCTGATTGTAGAAAAAGCCGTAGAAGCTGCTAGTCTTACAGACACAATCGTGGTTGCTGATGATACTGACATCTTGGTTCTTCTGATCAGTCGATCAGATTCGCGTTCCGGGCGTTTATATTTCTCACCTGAAGCTAAGTTTGGTGGTACTAGTAAAGCTTGGGCTATTAGTGAGATGAAGCATAAGCTAGGAACAGATGTGAGCAATCTGATACCATTCTGTCATGCCGTGCTGGGTTGTGACACAATCTCTCACCTTTACGGAATAGGAAAGGGCAAAGCCGTTCAGCTGCTACTTTGCAACAAGAGTTTCAGGGACAGCGCTGCTATATTTGGCGACAAGCTCGCATCGCTTGACGATATTGTGGCAGCAGGATAGCAAGCATTGTTGATACTGTACGGTTGCCCTGATGTTTCGAACCTGGACACTGCCAGAAAGCTAATCTTTCACAGAAAAGTGAGCACTGCCACCACTTTCATGCATCCACAAGAACTGCCACTGACTCAGGTAGCAGCAAAGTACCAGTCGTTATGTGTCTACTGCCAAGTTCAAATCTGGCTCGGGAACCCAGTAGACCCTTTACGCCTGGGATGGAAACTGCAGGATAACGAAGTTTTTGCGCCAATAAAAACAGATCTCCCTGCCTGTCTCAGCTGCTGAAAATTATCAAATTCTCGTGTCGTATTGACGGCTGTGATAGTGAAAAGTGTACCTGTAAGAAAAACGGACTTGAGTGTACTATAGCCTGCCGTACCTGTAAGGGAAGCTCGTGCACCAATTCGAAGTTTCAAGAAGAAGAACTTATTGAAGAAGAATAACAAATAACTGTGATGATGAAAAATCTAGTTCCTACATTTTGATGATGTGCAATTTCTATATATTTGAAAAATAAGATAAAAGGTTTTCTCTGAACACATTAAGTTAGAACCTACCTTGTCTCATGGTGTTTGGCGCTGAGGTGTTTCGTCATTCCTGTTTATTGTTGTTTAGTCTTTTTTTTCTAAGCCTTTCGTTTACATAGCCAAATAGACTACAAGAACGACAAACTTATTCCGTAGTAGACCTTGATAAACGCTGGTAAGAGTTTTTTTCCCCAAAGACAAAGTTTTTTTTCCCCATTTTTTTTTTTGCTGATAAATATTTTTCTTTTGTTCAGGTAACGAAATGAGTATAAGAAATGAATTCAGAGCCAAAAGCTGATCTAAAAAGATGTGTAAAACATTATAGTTTACGTTTTTAATTTTTTCCCGGTTTTTGAGAAAAGAAATAAAAAAACATTAAAAAAAACAATTTCGCATCGAGCTAGAGATTTAGATTTTTGATATGTTGTTAAACATTTTTTTTCCGGTCCGGATGGTGAAGAAACCATTTCTATACCAACTTTTCCTGGTCAAAACTTATTTTTCTCCTACTATAAGCAGCGCGATTTGCGCTGCCTATGATATATTCATCTTTACAATATTGTGCTCCTACGAGGAGGCAACCCATAATTTATAACTTAGCTAGGAAGAGGTTTTTCAGCCCCAAAAAGGTCATCAAAATAAACCAAACTCAGAACGGAAATATCCATTCAGCAAAATCCAGTGCAAATGCTGTGGCGTTTACTAGGCTATATTTTGCTCGAGAGGCGCCATTCTTTAAGTTCACCCTGCAGTGTTGTTAGTCGTCACAGTTTTGGTTTGAGGTGTCATTTCTTTTTTCTTACCTACTGGGTTTCGAGTATGATTTTAGAACTAATTTCGTCATCAGTTTGTTACAAAACATGTATCCATCTTATGTTTCTGAAAGCGCTTGCGTAGGAAAAGTTAATGGTTACATTAAACCTAGGATCAATGACCACACTGCCATCTATGCTATGCTATGCCATCTATGCTATGCCATCACACTGCCATCTATGCTAGATTTTATATATAAAATCTAGCTATGCAATGACTAAATAGCGACGAAGACCACACTGCCTTTCCATCATAAACAACAAAATACAAGAAGAACAATAGGAAATTTGTTTTTCTATAAGACAGTGGGTATTTGGGTAACCGTTAGCTTGTAATTGGATTTGGGTTATCAATCAATAAGCGGAGACAATTTTAAAGTCTTCAGAACTGATAGAAATTGTATCATTTTGATGTTGAAAACATCACTTTATAATTTGACCGAATAGACTACAAGAACGACAAACTTATCCATGTGATACAAAACATGTATCCATCTTATGTTTCTGAAAGCGCTTGCGTAGGAAAAGTTAATGGTTACATTAAACCTAGGATCAATGACAAAACAAGTTAATATCCAAAGCAAACAGAAATTATAATAAAAATTCAATTATACTTAAAACAAACAGAAACTATTGGAAACAGGAGCAGCCCTAACAAAGAAAAACTTTTTTTCCCGTTAGAGTTGGTCAGCTACCACTGCAATCTTTCTGCTGCAAATCAATATCTGAAGGAAAGTCATGGTGGACGGAAATCCTAAAGAAGAAAATAATTTTTCTACAGGAAATGCTGCTACTCAGCCCTGGTTATGTCCTAAGCAATAATTCTAAGCACCAATGCCTTATAAAGACCAGAATGCTATTGTGCTTTACTGAGAGCAATTCTTATTTCGGCATGGAGAAAATGCTTAAAATGTATTTTGTTTTCATTAAAGTGGAAATGACGTTCTCGTCTTTATGTGGCATAGCGGAAGTTGGCGCTATTCCTGTTTATTGCAGTTTCTGTTAGCTCAAGTTTAACTTAATTATTAATTGTAATTTGTTTTTTGGGGTTTCACTTGTTTATCGATAGGGGTTTGTGTTCGTGTATATGTTTAATGGATTAACGATGCTTTTTGACAGTTAAGGTCCTTGGCTTGGCTCTGCAGTAAGTTGCTACAGCTGAGTTCGAGCACTATGTCCCGTATCACCAAGCTGAGATCAAACCCACTGTGCCACCACAGAATAGATTTATGTTTATTTTTCACCTGAATTGCTCTTGGAATTTTCTTTCAATCGTCGTAATTTAATGTAGATTTTTACTTTTCGTTGAACGTATTATTAGGATTTGTTTTTTAATATTTTTGTAGGGTAAAAAGTCAGTATAATAAACCGATTCTTTTGATATATCTATTGGTATCAAAATTGCGTTCCGGTTACTATTGAGCCCTTACTTACAAGGTCGCTCCTTGCTTACAGTTGTAACCACGAACTGTTTGATTTAGTGAAAGGTTCTTGTGAAATTATTGAATTGCAATGCTATGGTTGATATTTTTGGAAAAATGAGACCTTGTCAGTTCCCAGTGTTGCAACAAAACTGTAAATTACTTTTAAGCTTAAGTTCTCTCTTTACTCATTAAATACTAAATATTGATTTTTACTATTATTTGTCGATTTTGGAAGAGGCCTGTGCTAACCACTGTGATGGTAAATTGCTCTTCAACAACTGTGAGCTGGCCAATCTTGGGGGCACACAGAGGTTAATTAGCCCCCCCCCCCCCCTTTAGCTCAGAATGAATTGACGCCACTGAGTAATAGTTATATACACGTATTGCGTCCAGGTGGGAATTAAAGGTCAAGCTAAGCTTGTATACCTCCATGGCAGTGATGGTAGTTACAGGCAATGAGGCTCGATCTTCCGTCCCTGGGCAGCAGAGGAAATCCGTCAGCGCACCTCAAAGCGGTGGAAGGGTGTAAACACCACTGAGCTCCACGCCGAGCGATTTGGTGGTCAACGCGCTCCGGGTGACCCGCAAGACTGGGGACCTTGCGGTCAACTCTATTCCCAAGAAATATTGATGGATCTGAGACCTAGAAGAAAAGTTGTAACGGCTACGGCGTCCCTGGCAAGCGACGCGGCCCCTGTATTGGTGCGGGTGTTGAGAAGTAAACAAGCCAACCATACTACGGCGTTCCCGGCAGGCGACGCGACCTCGAATATGACGGGGAAGTCGAAAAATCCTTTTCATGCCATAAATCTAGGAAAACCCACTACAGTCATTAAACAGGCAAAACCTAGAATAAATGTGGGATGCTGGAATGTAAGATCCGTCAAACAAGAAGCCACGCAAGTTTTTCTTTTCCATGAGATGGAGAAGTACAACATAGACATACTTTGCATATCCGAGACCAGAATTTCAGGTTCTGGCTCCATAGTTATTACAGCTCCTGAAACGCTACGTCAATTCTATTTTTTTCTACTCTGGAGAAGAGGATAATTTGGGACTCCACGGAGTTGGTTTCATCATGAACCAAAGAACCAGAAATTCTCTCCTAGAATGGAAATCAGTCTCCTGTAGACTTGCCAGAATCAGACTAAAAGGAAACCCCGCAGATGTGTCGATAATTTCTACCTATGCTCCCACCCGTGACGCTGCTGATACGACCAAGGATGATTTCTACGGCGAGCTACAGCAGCTGTCTTCTTCTGTTGCCTCACGTGATTACTTGATTGTTGCTGGAGACTTCAACGCAAGAGTTGGTCCGTCTGACCAAACCACAAGACAAGTCCTGGGAAAATTTGGACAAGGTCACAGATGCGAGAATGGGTGAAGGTTGTTAAACTACGCCTTGATGAACCACCTTGTTGTCACCAATACCATATTTCAGCACAAACCTAGCCACCTTTTAACTTGGCATTCAAATGACGGTGTCACTAAGGCTCAAATAGACTTCAGTCTCGTACGCCAGCGCTGGAGAAGCTCCATACAGGACTCTCGCTCTTACAACGGCGCGGACACAGGCTCGCAGTCTGGGTCTTACCACAGGATTGTTGCTGCAAAAATTTTGCTACGTCTTGCAACTCGGAGGAAAAACAAACCCAAGGCCGGATTCGACATCGGTAAGCTCCAAGACAAAGAAGTTCGGCAGGCCCTCAATTTGGAACTGACTTACCGATTTGACGCCCTCAGTTCTGATGAAACCCCACCCCCCGAGAAGAGATGGGACACATTTAAAACAGTGATGACAGAGACTGCTGATGAGATCCTCGGCCGAGAAAAAATAACACGACAGCACTGGATTACCGCTAGGACCCTGTCAATAGTCGGTGAGCGAAGACAAAAGATGAGTGACCCTAAAGAAGAAACAAAAGAGCTGCACAGACAGGTAAAACGCTCTGTTCGTCTGGACCGCCACTAAATGTGGGAAGATGCTGCCGTGTCATTAGAGAAAGCAGCACGCTCACATGATACCCGCAAGCTTTACCAGATCCTGAAAGAGTCCGTTGGTAAGAAAGCTGCTGTCTCAGAAATAGTCAAAGACAGATCAGGAAAAATCATCAGTTGTCAGAAGGAGTGCTTAGCAAGATGGAAGGATCACTTTCAGATGCTCCTAAACCCATCCCCATCATCCACCCCTGATGCTTTCCCACCTGCCGTTTCTAAAGAACCCTACGACGTCGAGCTGGATACACCGACCAGAGCCGAAATACTAAAAGCGATCAAGACCCTAAAGAACCACAAAGCCCCAGGTGAAGACGGCCTCCCCCCGGAAGTGTACAAACAATGCCCTGAGGTCACTGCTGAACAGCTCCATGGCATTCTCGAAGAAGTGTGGAGGACCAATTCTTTCCCAAAAGATTGGAAGACATCAGTCATTCTCCCCTTCTATAAGAAAGGAGATAAAACCGAATGCAAAAATTACCGCGGAATAAGTCTTATAGACATTGCGGTCAAAATATTCGGGATTATACTCTTGAACCGCTTTAAAGGGGCAAGGGAGGAAAGAACCCGAGAAAATCAAGCCGGCTTTCGGCCAGGTAGAGGCTGTACTGATAATATCTTCGTTTTTCGCCTCATTATCCAGCAGTTTGAAAGGTACAATCTACCCCGGATCTTGATGTTACTGGACTTCATTGCCGCCATCGACTCTGTCACTCGCCAGAAACTTTGGAAGATCCTAGAGAATGACGGAATGCCGCTGAAGTTTGTTGAACTGATGAAGGCATACTATGACGCGTCAGTGAGCCGAGTTCGAGTCTATGGTGAAGAAACTGAAGAATTCCTGGTTGAGTTCGGAGTAAAACAAGGGTGCATCCTCTCTCCGACTCTGTTCAATTATTGCGTCGATTGGGTGCTTGAAAATGCACTGTCGTCCTATCCAGGAGTTCAGATCGGACAGAATCTCTCACTGACTGACCTCGATTATGCGGATGATGTTGGCCTTCTGTCAGAACCCGTAGAAGCTCAAAACATGCTTGACAACGTGGTGGCCTGGGCAGACCTGATCGGCTTGAAAGTCAGCACAGAGAAAACGAAATTCATGGCTATTAACCACGACACAGGACCATTCACACTAACTGTCAATCAAGTTCAGCTGGAAAAAGTCAACTGTTTCACATACTTAGGCTCCCAAATATGTATTGACGGATCCTCCGACGCTGATATCCAACAGAGAATACAGAAAGCGCAGACAGTCTTTGCCTCCCTTCGGAAACCCTTATGGAATCGCCGCGAAGTCAGTGTCCGAACGAAAGTTCGAATCTACATGGCACTAGTCCGCACCGTTCTCCTTTACGGATGCGAAACATGGTCGGTAAAACTACAGCATGAGAATATGCTGAAGGTGTTTGAGCATACCTGTCTGCGAAGAATTCTCAGAATACAGCTGCGTGACCGTATCTCCAGCACGGATCTACGTCGAATGTGCAATATTCAGAGAGATGTTGCGCTCACTATTAAAGAACGCCGTTTGAAATGGTTGGGCCATGTTTTACGGAAGCCGCCAGAATACTTGCCTCGCCAAATACTTCAAGTCGAGCCTATTAGCTCCTGGAAGAGACGCCAAGGAGGACAGAGGAAAAACTGGTGGAACCTGGCCAAATCAGACCTTGAACCCATCGGGGGATTCAGAAAGTTCGGACACAGATGGTCAACTCAGTGGCTTACTTTTGCAGAGCAGCTGGCAGAAGATCGCTCAACATGGTCCAAGAAGGTCTCCAAGATCATCGATGCCGGGCGAGGTGGAAACGCCTGATTCCCGCCACAAGTAAGTAAGCAAGTACACGTATTGCGTTTTAGCTATTATTGAAGTAACAATGACATATAACATAACATCCATAAAATGTGAAAATGATAGCATCTTTGAAAATCAATGTGTATAGACAGTGAATAATACAGTAGCACAGGCTGTGCGAATATTTCGGCTGTATATCCAACATTCGTCTTCAGCGAAATACAACATAAAACAAATTTTAAACTAAAATCATATCATAAATTTTGTAAGAGTCAAGGTTTCCTCACCTTAAATAAGTTCTGCCAAGACTAAAAAAATTCATTTTATGATTTTAGTTCAAAAATCTGCTTATCGATGTGGTTCTTTGAGTAAGTTTGGTTTCTTTTTCGTTGCCTTATATTTTATTTCGCTGATGACGGCTGTTGAAATAGCCGAAATATTCGTGTAGATTATACTACTGTGTTATCCACCGTCTTCACAAATTCCCTCGTTATCTTCTCTTGTTCTATATGAAGCGCAGGTAGTGGGGTCTTCGTCCATGCTATCCATGCTAGTAAATAAATGATATTAGAGAGGGCACGGTATATACACGAGCCTTTATGCGGTAATGTTCAAAATGACGTTTTAATTACACATAAAATTAAGTAATATGAAAAAATTACAATTAACCTGTTAAGAGTGTGGGGGGATTTTCACCAAAGAGAACACAGCTCCAAAAGGAAACAAAAAGTAAGTATTTTGGGTAAAAAAGCGATTTCTAAGGTTTTGTTCAAATTATGGATGTAATTATTGAATAGTTAAAAATTAAAAGTATTCGAAGGGAAATTTAAAAAAAGAAAAATTGGATATAATTAATTTAAAGGAAAATAATTATTTTATTTTTTTAATAGGAGGAGGAGGAACCAATTATAAAGATCGTCAAAATTGAGTATTTCGGTGGTAGGAGACAGGGCTGCATGACTTTTCCACCTAAAACTTATTTCCTCTAACATCCGTAGTTTTGGGATTGCATAAAACTTCTGTAAAGAACATTATAGGGGAAATCTTACAGCATAAATATACGTCTCCATAGAAATAGAATTGAGCAATCGTTATCTAGCTATGCAATGACTAAATAGCGAATAAGACCACACTGCCTTTCCATCATAAACAACAAAATACAAGTTAAAAACAATAGGGAATTTTTTTTTCTATAAGACAGTGGGTATTTGGGTAACCG